>NW_017307490.1:206580-315235 GCF_000935625.1 Nanorana parkeri | reverse complement strand
TTTTTTAATCCGATTAACCGATTAATCGAACTTAATAATCGGCCAACTAATCGATTATGAAAATAATCGTTAGCTGCAGCCCTAGTTATCTTCAGGTCACTTTGTTTCGAAACACTAAGCATTTATGAAGCATTTAAAAACATCAAGCAGTTTTGTGAGTGCTGAATGCAAATGTTTGCTGGGGTGCTGGCTAAAGCTTTGTGCAATGCACAAGCATTCAACAGACCTTTGTAGGTTAAATGAAACACATTTTTGCACCTTGTTTGTGTTAACACATGCACATTGTGTGTATTGCACTTTGGTGTTTAGTCTTTTACACACCACACCATAGGCTTGAGAAAGATAATCATCCACATTTATGAAATGCAGAGCAGTGTGGAACCTCTAAATGTCCTGCGATGTGTTCCCCTACAGTCAAATCAATCCAAAACCTCTGCAATCACAGGGGGAGCATAGCTAAACCAGTTGCAGCATTTCCAGTCCGAATAGACAGCCACCAAACTGTCTGGATTTGTTTTCTCATTTTGTCTCTCATAGTTGAGGTCTACCTATGACGCCAATTACAGGCCTTTCTCATCTTTTTAAGTGGGAGAACTTGCACAATTGGTGGCTGACTAAATACTTTTTTGCCCCACTGTACATATACATATATACACAAATATATTACATATACACACACACACAGAAAACTCAAGTGGAAATTTAAATCAGCTTGAAAACAGTGTATGAAAACAAAACTACAGTCAGCAGAGACTGGAGGGAAAAATACTTGGTGCAAGGTGTTCAGTTATATGATTGACACTCACAGTAGTGTAAATGTGTGGGTGTTGCCTCATGAATGAGGGGAGAAGTGCAAGGGAAGATGACAGCAACTCAGAGCAATGTCATCAGTGGAAGAGGGCAAACTGAGGTAAGTCTGCCACAGGGTGTAAGAATTCTATGCATACTTGCACATTACGGAAATTGCTACTGCTAGACCCCCAGGTCACGGTTGCTCTTTAAAGTAAAACATGAGCAAGAGTTTCAACTAACAAAAGTATAATAGCTGTGGCAGCTAGGCAAGGTAAAAAATGCAAAATAAGGAATTCAAATGCAAAAAAAGGCAAAGTTTACATCAACAGTGATGGCTTGATTTTATTAATTTTGAGAACATTACTTTTAAGGAATACAAACCACACCAATAAAACTCATACCTGTGGACATAAAGAAGGGGATTCGGAACTTTCCACTCAAGACTCTGGCTCGTAGATTTTGTAATGTGCTTCCATCAAAAGGAAGAGCACCGCAGACCAGGACATACAGGACCACTCCCAAGCTCTGAATGTGGGAGGAAAAAAACAAAACAAAAAGTAAGTAAAAGAAAAGTGGAACTCCAAAAAGCATCATGTACAGACTTGTCTGATCAAATCCAACCCAACACCTAAGCCAACACTTCAATATTTGTTGTAAAACCGGGAACTAAAACCATTACGCTTGCTGTCAACCTGGGAACTCAGAGTACACGTTTCTTCTGAAAATGCTACATCTCCTGATTTGTTGGCGCTATATAAATCCTGTATAGTAATAATAATAATAATCTATTCCAATTTTTCTGAGAAACCTTTTCAGAGAGACCACGTCTAAATGTATAGTGAATCCTTAAGGAAGCTTTGTGGTCACTTTAAAAACAACAGAGAGCCAATATACCAATAGAGACGGCCTTTCTCTCCCAGCATGTTCTTTTTAGCCCTCAGCACTAGGTTACATAGTATTTGAGGTTGAATAAAGACATTAGTCCATCAAGTCCAACCTATTAGGATCTCATTCTAGGAGTACCTGTACCCCTGTATATTACGGTCCCTTAAGAAATCGTCCATCAATGACTCCCCAATTACAATATCCTCGATTAACTCTGCATTATTAGTGACAATTAGATCTAAGATGGCATTTTTTCTGGTAGGAGTCTCCACCATCTGGTCCATGAAGTTGTCGCGCAACATGTTTAGAAATCGCCCCGCCTTTGCCGAACCCGAAGTTCCATTGGCCCAATTTATGTCTGGGTAATTGAAGTCACCCATCACGACTACATTGCCCTCTCTCCCAGCTATTCCTATCTGTGAGTGAAGATTGACTTCTCCCTCTTCCCCTATATTTGGAGGTTTATAGCAAATACCCACGAGAAATTTACGGCTAGCGTCCGTCATATCTAGCTCCAGCCATAGAGTTTCCACGTCTTCCCCATTATTTGACGTGATATCGTCCCTTATATGCACATTTAGATTATTAGGACCTATTAGGTCTTATAGGATAGTTCAAGACAGCACAAATTAAGTCAGCACACCATCCTTGGAGGATGTATAGCATTTTCGTTCATTGATACTTTCCTTGGAGGATGTATAGCACTTTCGATCATTGACACTTTGCCCGACGAAAGGGTCCTGTGCGGCTCCAAAATGTTGCATTCACATGTCACATTAAAGGAGTATGAATAAAGATGAAATTCTAAAGCAGAATGGTGTGCGGACAACATATCTTCTACCTTGCTAGTGGGGACACATCCAGTAGTAAAAACCTGACTGTTTCGAAAGATGTCACGCTAAAGGAGTACGAATAAAGATGATATTCCAAAGCACAATGGTGTGCAGACAACATATCCTCTAGATTGTATACTGTGGCGCCAACCACCAGTTGTTCCAGCACCCGTTGGATTCTGGGGTATATAACGGTATGGTGTGCGAAGGGGATATTATAGAAATCCACTAGCAAGGTTTCTCCTGATCGGCACACAGCAATAAATTAATTTATTTTTGCCACTGTAGGGATAGAACTTTTGTCAGGTTATATTATCGTTTGGTTAACTGGGAATTTTCCTCTCTTTTCCTTTATGTGTTTTCAAAGACAGGAAATTAGAGGAAAAACCACAATAAAAACATGACATGAGTTCTAAAGCTATCAAAAATGGAGTTTGGTACAAAACATGCACTTGGCTAAAGGGGTAGAGGGAGGCATTCTCATTAAGAATGCATGGAATGTGCAGGCAACTGCTCTCACCAAAGCAAAACCACCAAAATGTTGATTTATTTACAGGTTTACTTTGTAAATGGGAACCTGCATGTTATCAGTGATCAGCTGTCACACAAAATCAAGATTACGAAGCGATTCAGGCTACTTACCCAGATATCCACCTTGGGTCCTTCATACTCTTTTCCTTCAAACAGTTCTGGAGCTGCATATGGGGGACTTCCACACCAAGTCTTTAACAACTGTCCTGGGGTAAAACGATTACTAAACCCAAAATCTAGGGAGAAAAAAAAAAAGGTGAAAGTTTACAACTATAATTCAGTGCCCAGTACATACCAGGAAATAAACAACGTTAAGGGGGGTATGGAAGCTCCTCCTGTAGACAGTACAGAGGTGGCACACTTTTGTTGTGCATAAGCCTCTGAACTTTTGGTTAAATGTTATAGCACAGCAGATCAGACACTTCCTACAGTTTGCTTAATTAAAACAGCACAGAGACATGATCTAGGTGTTATATCACCAAACAGCTTTGCATGCCTTCTCAGGAACTTCAATCGTGAATTGTCCCTGCTGGATTTTTCGAAGTAGAGACTCAAACCTCTTATTGTAATATTTGTACTATGTTCCACATTACCCCTCTCTCCAAATGGCCACACCTGGTACCTGAAGCCTGGAACTCAGGTGAACACCTCTCTCTATTCAAGTACCTAAAACACTTAACTGTAGAATGATTCAGTACATCAGTACTTACCCAGAGAATTCATTTTACTCTTTGGTGGACTGGCATTTTACAAAAAGAACACTGAAAAAGTATATGCCACCGCACTCCTGACCGGAAACAAACCCAAGGTCCGGGTGGGTGCCGAACCAATCTATCTAGGGAAGACACTGAGGATGTCAAAGACAAACTGGGTACATAATTCCAGGCTTCCTGTGCCTGGCCCTTCAGTTGGTGCATTCCAGGCTGCAGCACAACAGTTTGTGCATCATGAGCTGAAGGCACCTGGTACTGTTCCTCTTGTGTCTAGGGTCCGACAACTTGCACTGTAGGCAGGGGCAATGTAGCTCAGGGTAGGCCTTGGATACTCACGGGCAGCTGGAGGTGACAAGCCAACTGTTCATGAAAAGACCACTGTAGGCAGGCAGCAGAGACTAACATAGAATAATTACTCATGTCACTTGCAGTCAAAATCAGTGGTGGGAAGGTGCTTCCTCATTGCTAAATGACAGGCAAGACCACAGAGCAGCCACAAAACTGCACCCAGCGGATGATTCCATCAGCATTAACCCCTTTCACAGTAAATCGTCAGAAAGCAGACATTTTGCATAAGGCTGTGCCCCGACTCTGGACCCAGAATGAGCTCTGTGGCTAACAAAGTACAGTGAGGTCTAGAAAGCACCACCATGTATAGTCCAGTGCTGAAAGGCCACATTCAAGGGTGGCCTACCAATTCTTGTGTCCAGTGGAGTCCACGTACAGCCTCCAAAGCTAGTGCTGAGGAAATGCCAATCTAGATAGCTCTGTATAGAGACCAGCTCAGGCAGTACGTAAATGTGATTGAAGGAAAAAAGGTAATCTCAATTGAAGACAAAAAATTTGCTAGCAAAAAGTTTACACTTTCTAGCAGGACAGAAACAAAACTAAGGCACACTGGGAGTAGGAGGGTAGGGGGTGTTATACCAGGCTGGCCACAATGTTTTGTTTGCCAGAGTCAAAACCCTCCTGTATGCAGCAGAATAACCAACTGTCTGAATACCTGCCAGTTCAATTTTTCTGGAAGTGAATCTACCAGCTCTAGAGGAACTAGGTAAAATAAAAACCAATGCACAGTAAACAGGTAATTTATCAGCCTATAGAAAACAACCCTTAAAAAAAAAAATATGACACAAAAGACAGTATATTGCGTAAAACCCGCAGGAACTAGGTGATATAAATGTTGGGAATGTTATATAGTTACTCAGGGTTATGGTCAATCAGAAAGAGTTTGAAGGCTGAAAAAGAAGTGACATTATCTCCTGTCACATTTGTGGCTTCCACAGAATTCAGGAAAGGAAAATAGAAAAACAAGCAAAATACACGCCGAGATGTTCTGACAATAACTAAACCTTTCCATCCTACTCATCAGATGACTGAAATGAGCAGCTGCCAAAAAAAAAAACAGCAGATGGGAAGATCCAAGCAATTCCAGAGCAGCTCCTGGACTCAGGATTCCCAGGATCATTTCCCTCATCTTCCTTAAATAGCTTCCTCCATAAGAAAACCTGCATGGGACTTGTTAGCATTTCTCAATACTGCAAGAAGCAATCATACTGCAAAGTGATCCTATTCTGAGAGACAAGCTACAACTGATTAAAAGAGGACATGTACTGTGGAAGCTGTGCCCAGAAGAGGCAAGCTGAAGGCAAAGGGCTAGTTATCAGTATTGACTATGGGTTCCCTGCAGCGCATCTTCTCCCAATTACTCACATACCATGCTTTGTTCTGCATCTCTTTTGTGTGGTGGTGGCCATCTTGGCAGAGGAGCAAGGTTTTGCTTGCTCATAAGCTGCCCCTCGTGATACCTGGTTGAGTAATCAACATGCAAAGAGGTGGTGGAAATCCAGATCCACAGAACAGATGAAGCACAAGATTTCTCTCAAGCGAGGGAACAGTAAACAGCATTATTAGTGACATCACCAAATCTCATGAAACTAGCAGTGCCTTTAATGATCTCAAACTGCAGATATACAGCTATGAGGCTAGAGGTACAGGCATGCCTAGGCACATTTACATGTCAGGAAGTGCACTGTTATTTTTCAGGAGGAATGCAAGGAAAGGTAGTTTTTTTCTGGACACTGCTTAGGCACATTTAACATTTTAAGATGTTCCCTATTTGATAGCAAATTTCACTTTTTGAATTCATGTCCACTTCATATTAAATCTATAATTCCTTTAATGAAAGAAAACAAAGATTGATACGGTAGCAGGCACCTTAAGGTGTGAGCTATTGTCTACATTCAGCACACCACCGGCACCCCAATGTACTGCTGGACTCTGCTATGAAAAACAATATCCCCTCCCCCCCACCCCCTCGTTATCTGTGATGGTATTAAAGTCTGGTGATCGCTCATCCAAGCACCTAGCAATGAATAGTGGGATATGTAGGGAGTGTTTGTAAGGCCCACACCCTGAGGTTCATGTTTTCAGGGAGCTCTAGCACTGTGGAGATGTCATTCAACAATCAAAGCATTAGCTTGCTTTCTTAGAAGCCATGAAATGTTTCTTTTAATAGCGTTAACCTAAAATTTAAATGAGTCGATTTTTCTTGACTAATCTCATCTTTTGCTAAAGAAACTAATTCAGTAAACAACAGGTGAAGATTATATAAAACTGCAATCTCTAGAGATTGTCATATGCCAAACACTTCTACCACCTGCGCGCTCTAACTGAGCAAGGAGGATGTTGGAAAAGTTCCTATTTGACTTGAATGGGAGAAACTTCAAAAACAGCTTGGCTGAGTCAGAGCAGGCAGGCGGCCTAATTTCTCAGTAAAGATACTCTTTTATTTGATCAATTTGGCCTTTTAAATAGCTGAATGAGTGTGAGATGTCATGCCATCTTTATGTACTTGTGCCTTTAAACAAGATAAACCCTGCATATTGCATATAAAGTAAACATTTAAAGGGAATTAAGCTTTTAAATACAATAAACCAAATACAAGTAATTGCAACATGCTGAAGTGTTACAAAACTTGCTTTTGTTAATAGATTTGTAAAGTGTGTAAAAGGGGGAAACAATGATCAGTAACACAGTGGCACCAGGGACTTGAGAAGAAAAATCTTCAAATTGAACCCGAATATATTTGGCAGCATATCAAATATGAGCAGAGTAACATACAAAACACTCCGTTCATTTGTTGCCATCAGCTCATTGACTAATACTATAGTAATGGGTCAAAATAACCACGAGATGCTCTCCGGGACAGAGATGGCCCACTTTCATGAGAGCTGTGGCCCTGAGGCTCCTTGGCACTGCGGTATCTTCATGTTTAGGGGAGAGAGTGAATTAGAAGTGTTCAGTCATAAGCCCAAATGGTAGCTTTACCCCAGTGCGTCCTCATCCAAGCACATACACCAAATGTCTATAATAATAAACCAGGTTAATTTGACCCTACTGCTGATGTGTTGTTACAATAGTAATTCTGCTCAGAATGGAGAGGAACTGCGAGTTCAGACATTAGAAGCTCCATTATGCAAATTTCAATTTTGTCAAGCAAAGACGAGCACCCACCCCCACATGTATTCTTGTTTTTCTTGTTGGTCTGTAGTACCACATTAGGTGTCTTAGCTTAAGCAGACACAGTTCTAAGTTTCATAATTGTGGAAACAAATGAGGAAATTCTGAATAAGGTCACCAAATACTAACAGGTGAGGAAAAACAAGCTCATCATGAGACTCTCTGTACATTTTCAGACATGACTGAGGACTGCAGATTTAAAAGACCATTCCATTAAACTATTAGGGCAGTTAGGTTAAAGGCTGAAGCTCAGACTTCCTTCTACGCCAGTGCCCTTTCCTGCAGGGATGTCACCTCCACCTTGTCTTCCTCAGCTCCCTGCTGTATGGAACAAACTGCACAAAAAGCAAGTTACAGAATACAGTGTGTAATAACCAAGTTCAAGAGCTACACAAGACAGGGGACACCCACTTTAAAGTGAACCTGTACTTCTTGTTAAACTTTTAAAAACAGATGCCCTGTCTAACAGCAGACATGATAAGATGTCACTATTGCCATTATTTGCCACAACAATACTCTTCTGTGCCCCTCCCCTCCAGACTTTGTTACTGGGGTCTGACTTACACTGCCTTCCTGGCAAAACCCAAATAACTGCCATTAACAAGTCCAGAAAGATTGACTCAGCAGGCAGCGTGGGCACTTTTGTTGGACAAGGGAAGGGAAGTTAGTAGAGCTTAGCCCTAAAGTCAGAGAATGTGAGACTCCAATTCCTAAGGGTAAGTATATAAAAGAGTGGCGAGTTTCAATGTAATAAATGTAGGTAGGCTTCTGGTTGGATTTGGGCAGCCAACCATTTCTTTACCTTTGATAAGCATTGGTGGAAGTTATTTAATATGTAGACACTTATATAATATATCCTCACATATTTATGCCATAAATAAATAAAAATATTTAATAACCTGACAGATTAATAACAAGCAATAATGAATTCTTGCAACATCCAAAAAAAGATGTTTTGTAGTTATTCGTGTAGACATTCTAATTATTTGAAATGATGGTGTGGGCCATTTATGACCACCCTAGTGACAGTTCAGGAGGGCTGCACTGCTGAGATATGGCAACAGACAAAAAATAAGCCATGTTAATGAAATATTAAGCACTTAGTATTTGTATGTACATAGATCTGTGTGATTATTATTTAAATGACCAATCTGACTTTATTGAATTTACATACCCGCAATCTTGATGTTAAGATTTGCATCAAGCAACAAATTCTCAGCCTTCAGATCTCGGTGCACAATGTTCCTGCAGTGACAAAAATGAACCGCGGTAATAATCTGCTTAAACTTCTTGCGTGCTTCTTTCTCTGCCATGCGCCCATGAGCCACCAGGTGATCTGTGAGAGAAAAAAATAAGTCAGTGCTAGAGTCAAAACAAAAACTAGTACAAGTCAAAAGAGGCAGACATATTACTTGGGAATAATTCAAATGACTTTCATCAAGACAAAACCTATCTAGATTGCCAGCTCAAACTTTTGATCAACAACATAAGGGACACACGATACGTTTTTTTTTTTGTTAACGAGTACCAATATTTTTTTTCCCGACACTCGCCGACACCGAGTTCCCCCATCAGGAAGTCGGCTGGGCGATCATGACCCGTCGCCTGGCTTCCTGATTGCCTGGGGAGCCGGTGTAATATCGAAAGAAATCCTGACCAATCAGGAAGCCTGGAGATGGGTCATGAGGTGCCATCCGGCTTCATGATTGGTCAGAAAGCCAAGCTGCCTAGCGACAAGTGAAGCCAGCTTCCAAGCCAATCAGGAAGCCAGGCAGCACGTCATGACTCACCACTCTTTGATATACTTTCCCTTAGGAATTGGAGTCCGACATTCTCTGGCTTCCTGATTGGCTGGAAGCCTAATACACTTGCTGGTAGGCAGACTGGCTTCCTAACCAATCAGGAAGCCAGGCAGCATAGCAACAAGTGAAGTCGGCTTCCTTCTGCAGTGGTGGAGTTGCTCTAGTCACCACATTTTGCCCCTTGTCGAAGTCGCTCAAATCCTCACGCTTGCACATTTTTATTGTTTCCAACACATCAACTTCAGGTACAAAATTTTCACTTGCTGTCTAATATATGCCCCCACTTCCAGGTGCCATTGAAAGGGGATAAACAATGTTATTCACTTCACCTCTCAGTGGTCATAATGATATGGCTGATCAGTGTATATAGCGCCGTCAATTAACGCAGCACTTTACATTCACACCAGTCTCTACCCTCAAGGAGCTAACAATTTAAGGTTCCTTTCTGCAGATTCAGGTCAATTTAGACAGGAGCAAGTTAACCAACATGTCTTTGTGGTGTGGAGGAAACTGGAGTACCCGGAAGAAACCCACCCAAAAACAGAGAGGTGATGCAAACTTTATGCAGATAGTGTCCTGACCACACCTTGACTCAAATCCGGAACCGCAGTGCTTCAAGCCAAAAGTGCTAACCACTGAGCCAAAGTGCTCAGCCACAAAAATAAAATGGAAAGATATTGTATGCCAACCATTATTAAGACCAGAGGAAATGGTTCAAGACAAGGAAAGCAAAGGATATAAACACCCCCCACCCTATCCCAGGCTCTAACCACCCACCTCCCTCCAAATCAATGTATGACAGAGTCTGCAGACAGTAGAAACAACTGTTTATAGAAGACGCACAAAAGCACATCATATGCTCACCCAAATACAACTAGTCCATCCACAGGCACTGAAGTGTGAGATGACGGAATACGACTTCAGGATCTTATTGCAATGAACACTACACAGATCTGAGGCCTTTCAAGCTCCACTTGCCTGCTATAGCCTTTGTCAGACTGAAGATATATACTTTCATCACGTCAATTCTTACCCATGAACGGCTACTCCATGACAGAAGAATAAACATTAAAATCGATAAAAAGTCTACGTTTAACTATAGTTACATAACCCTCTTACTACACTTTCTAAATCACTAGAAGGGTTGGTTCTTCACTGCATGGTACAGCTTCTTTTTATTCTGCCTCATTCAAAATGTCTGAAACCTGTCAGTCATTAAAAAGGAAACCTGTCATGAGAAAACTATGTAGGGTGCCGTTGCGGACTCCTTCCCAAAATGTTAGTTGTATGGTTGTCATGTTGAGGCTTTGGTAATCCACAACAAACAGAGATAAAGAATTCTGACTTTTACATGCTCATTGTGGGTCAGTCACCTTTAAGTAAGGAAGGCAGATACAGCCTCACAACATGCAATTTTCAAAACACAAGCCAGCAAATAGCATATTCTCTCGTGCCATTTGTAAAGCTGGTACCGTAGCAAGTTGAGAAGAAGAAAAAGCCCCTCCGTTCTTTTTCTGTCTGTTTCCAGATGTGGGGGGGATCTCCCTTCCTGTACTGGAGATGCAGCAGGACGTGAGAAGGAAACACTATAAAGCAAGGGGAATGTCCCTCTTAAGCTGGTCATACACTAGTCGAATTTCATACGAACGTTCATATGAACAATTTCATATATGAACAACATATGATAATGCCACCAGAGGCACAACAAATGTGGACATTTTGTTTGATTTTATTCTATTTTGGAATGAATGGAGTTTCACACAAGAAAACCATATTCATTTTGTTTGAGAAAAATTTCCCATCCTGCTCCTGCTCCTAGTTTGACCCCATAACTATTAGAAAAGTGAACAAATGTACCGAAATTTTTTTTTTTTAAACAAACCTCTACTGGAGTATGGCCAACTGTAGAGAGCGGCCATTGGAACAGAGTGTCTTCATTGGATGATTTCTTCTCCCGTCTTGTCCTGAGACAAGTCCTAAAATGTTTGATTTCTTATTAACTCCTGACTTGCTGACAAGGATCAGCAGGATTTAAAAAAAAACAAAGACAGTGGACCTACCAGCGATAACCAAGACAGCAACCAAAACTTGACAGGGTCCCCATTCACACCTAGAAGTTTTGGGAACGTGCGTCAAATGCGCATATTAATACACTGTGAGGCGCGTTCCCAAAACATGCTTGTGTTGCCATTACTAGTTAATGTCATCCCAAATGCCGGAAGGAAATCTTGCATCAACGCGCACAAACACGTGCAAAAAAAAACACAAAAACCGGGAAACGCGTTGCAGATTTTTCTACGCGAGTTTCTTTTCTGCGTTTGTCACAAGTATAGAAACCCATGGAAATCAATGGGGATGCACAGCAAATGGGGAAAGAAAATGCACATGAGCAAGCACAAATGTGTGCAACCTCAATGCGTTTGCCAATTTACTATGTGTAAATGGGGACTTGGTGATCCAACCCCATTTGCTAAATTGAATAAGGCCTAAAATTAAGCTATGGTTTGCTTTAAAAGCTTTTAAAAAGCTGCCTACAGCTTATTGAGAGCTTTGCAAATGCTTGCTGTATGCACTGTTGCTATGCAAGCTGCAAGATCTGCAACAAAACCTTTCTTGCCTACCAGCGGTAGAAGGGTAAGACTGAGCTTGCTCCAGAGAATAACTTTCACTGCAATCTATGGTGATATATACAAACTGCTAAGTACATTATCTGCTTCCATGAGCCTACAGCAGAATGCTGTGATGTGAAGGCTATAGAAAAGAATGAGCAGTAGCTTTATAGCAGCTCCCATCTGGTGGGACCAGCATTACAAATGCACTGATGTGAATGGGGCTTTGCTACATACTAAAACTCATTCACAGCCCAGTTTTGTTTCACGATAGGGGAACCCAGCAGGTTCCAAACATTGCCATCCTCCGGCATCAGGGATCAAAAAAATGCAAACAGAAGAGGCAGAAAGTACTGCTTCAAAGTCTACTTATCAAAGAAGTGAAATGAACGACTTTCAAGCTGAAACTCTTACGCATATCTTCTACTACTCGCAGACCTAACATTTCACACTTGCTACTAGTCTGGCAGCTGACTCTCACTTGGCGCTCCAACATCAGGACATAAAAGTGATTTAATTCAATGCAACTTTTATTAATCCAACTGTGCGTCCGGCATTCATCCTGCGTTTCTGTAGTGAAACACTGGATGGAAGAGCACTCGTCCTATTTATAGGGGTGGTTGCTGAAGGAATGCAAGGAAACCAAAGTTTTGCTCTGCAGTGGGAATATTTGGATAGCCAGGAGGCGGGTGTAAGAGGCAAAGAGATGATTTCACAAGGAGGGTTCAGAACATGATGTTCAGCCAAGTAAATGGGGGCACTGAGATCCCCTAAGACCCTCAGAAATTAGGCCACTCTGGTAGTAGTTGAATGTTTCCTTCCTAATCCCTCTTTTTTTTTAATCCCCTGCAGTACTGTAGCTGAAATTCCATGACTGCAATTCTATGTAACTAAGCAATAAGACGACGACATGATATATAATGTTCCGCGCCGTACTGTAACAGTGAATTGGATTAATATTCTCTTTCTTGTAGACTCCTGTTCATCTCTTCATAGCCCCCACCAGCAGCAGATGGGTTAAACGATGTTATGACTCCCACACACTATACATCCTGTTTACAGAGTCAGGCTGCTGCTGCTGCATGCATGAAGGACCAGTATCTCATTACCAGTCACGAGGCTAATTTAACCCTGTCCTGACCGACAATAATGGAGTTTGTGTTCTACAACATGTTTATGGCATGGCTCATCAGCTGCTCTGAGTTTTGGGATGGCTGCTGTATAATCCTACTGCGCATTCACCCAGAGCGACTGACATCACTGTGTGTTCACGCAATGCCAGTTTTCCATTTCGCAGTAAATAAAAGGATCATCCCAGGGATTTAGAAAATACTCCCATCAAGGGAATATCAAAAGTAAATGGAATTTAGAGACTTTTACAGTAGTGATTAAATTACCCTAAAAGTTCAGCTTTACCATTCCAACATCAAATATGCTAAACAAACGTAAAGAGAACCTGTCTTTTGTACAGCAGGCCACAACAGATACACTTGCTGGCTCCACAAGCTAGTCATGTGAAAAAAAAAAAAAAGAAAGTACACCCTATTTGAATTCTATTGTTTTAAGTAGGGATGCAATGATTCCGATAGTAGCATCGGTGCCAATACCGAGTACTCACCCCAATAGGTGCGGATACCTTCACCGATACCGGAACCTCCGGTCAGAGGAAGATTTTCTGTGACAGGCAGTGCCGTAGGGGAACATGGAGCCAGGCCATTACCCACCGCCCGTCTTCCTGAATGCCCGGGAAGCCGGCCCCATGCCAGTGGAAGCACCGGTATCGGCACTCGGTATCGGCCAGTACCAAAAGCAAAATATCGGTGCTCTAGACCGATAAAAACGGTATTGGTGCATCCCTAGATTTAAGTATCAGGACATCAGTTCATTGAGGTTTGCGGGCATTTGTTGTGCGGGCAAACGTATGCACAGGTCGCTTGAGGTCTCGCTACAGGATTTCAATCGGGTTGAGGTCTGGACTTTGACTGGGCCATTACAACATCTTGATTTTTTTCTTTTTCAGCCATTCTGTTATAGATTTGCTGGTGCGCTTGGGATCATTGTCCTGTTGCATGACCCAATTCCGGCCAAGATTTAGCTGTCAGACAGATGGTCTCACATTTAACTCCAGAATACTTTGGTATACAGAGGAGTTCATGTTCGGTGAGTGGTCACTGGAACCTAGTGACTGTAGATGGAGAATGGGGTCCAAACAGCATGGGACCAGTACCAAAGAGCAACTCCACTGTAAGGAGTTTAGTCACTGAATGTCACCATTCTCACGTCATGTTTCCTTCTGTCCTATATTAATCTAACCCCTAAGTCACATCATTCCACACTTTTGCTGATGTAACTAACTTTATTAATTGCGTGACTTACCAAATATCTCCCCTCCGCTGGCATATTCTGTCACAAGATAGATCATCCTTTCGGTCTCCATCACCTGTAAGAGGTACATGAAAGAAGGATATGATAAAGATAGACAAAAAAGATGAAACAATGACTCAGTTGCAGAAGGATCTAAAGAACAGCTGCATATTTAAAAAAAATGCTTACATAAAATCAGGCAGCTGTGGACACCCCTGTCTGTATTGGTACAAGGAGAAGAGGGGACGGTTTTTAGTCAATCTCCAGCAGGAGCCGTTATTGACAAGACGTCTCTTCTTTTCTGTTCTCCAACTGATGAACCACAACACAAATCTACAACATCCAGTTCAACCCAGCCAGCGGTTGTCTATCAGCCTGGCCGTTGACTAAAAGAGGACTAAGGGCTTAAATATACTTTTTCTAAGTCCACCTAAACTCTATAGTTTTGTTTTTCCTTTCACAGTGATAAAGAGGCATTTTCAAGACAAGTTGACATGTTGGCAAGCTGAATTTCTCCTGCACCCTGCTAGAGAGTTTTGGAGGGGGTGGCAGAAGCTGAGAAAGACTTTATTACACTTCTTTAAGCCCCTGCAGATAGAGCAACATGTTGTAATTTTAAAGGGCTGTGGGCAGAGCTGGTGTGACTAGTCACCAATAGGGTTATCAACAGTGCCAGAATATAAACAGCAAGGATGGCAATGCTGAAGTGATTTCACTGCAAGTGGAAGAGTGTTGTCACCCTATCAAAGGAAGTACCTATTCCCTGGTTTCTTTGGCAAGAAGTAAATCGAAAATGTTCCAGTGGGTTCTTGGAAAACAGGCAGCCCAGTTTTCCCAGTTCTAGCGGTATGGACAGCCTACATCATATAAGTGATTTTATAGTGTGACCATAGTTCTACTCTACAGTTTTCCAGTTTTATTAGCTTTTCTAACTCTTCTGCTGAGGTCCCTTGAATATTCTGATCCGGCCAAAATAGATTTTAACAGAATTATGTTGCACAGAATTATGTTGTATTCACATACTTTTTCCTTCAATTAAAAACATTCAATAAAGTTAAAAGAGGCAAAGTAAAATGTTTGTTATATAAAAGTGAAATGAATTCAAACTGAAATTATTAACAAGATAAACAAAAAGAAAAGATCACATTTTAGAAGGCACAGTTGTAGAAACCTGGAAAATTCCAAATGTTCAGAAACTTTTCTAACAATTTTTTTTCTTGTTTCTTAAAAAAAACAAAACTGTCCTCTGGCTCTTAAATAGGACTAGCGGTTTCCAAAAATTGTACAATAATTTAACCATTCCTATTCACTTTAACAGTATTTTCCCATACCTAACAAATAAATGCTACAAAATCTGTGGTCTGTGGTTCACAACGACCAGGCCGCAGCCGTCCTTCTGTTGTGTTGTGAGGTCCTGATTTCCTAGGCTCACAGAGTCTAGTTATGTGGCCACTTGCTGCCTCCTGCCCAGTTTATTTGGGCATCAGTAACAGGCTGCTACTTATAAAGTCCAATCACAGCAGCCAGTCTTCCTCCTCCCCTACATGCAGAATGTACGGTGATATAGCTCATTCTCCCCACATACCAGATCACCCCCTAGTAAGGCAGAGTGGCCCCCAATTTGCAGGCAGTGGGCAGCTGCGCAGGGGATATGTGTATGGGCTGTGCAGAGCATCCCAGGATTAGAGTGCCACCCCCAGCTGATGGAAGGGCACTAGATGGTGGAATTGTGAGTACAGAGTGCCAGGACCAGGGCATATGAAGGCACTACAATGCTAGCTGTCACTGTATAGCGACCCTACACCATTATTCACCAGTCATATAGCGGTTTCATGATGTTTGGAATAATAGCAGATTGCAATGTATCTGGCCAGTCTAATAACTCTGCATTTACACAAGAGCAAAGTGGTAGCTGGATTTACACCTAGTTGCTATTGTGTACATTAAAAAATATTAGTGTGGCAGCAGATTACAATCTCTTAACAATGTACGTTATGTGTGTTGGAGCACTGCGGTGGCACTGATGCCACATCAACACAGCTTAAAAACACATTTTCACAGCACCGTATTGTACCCTGTGCAGTATGCTCCGGGTTTGCATGTGCTGCTGTGTTTTTTTTTTTTATAAATTCTTTATTTATAATTTTTCCAAGTGGTATAAAGACAATGAGTATAAAAAATACAGATAGGAATCGTACAGAACATACATAGGGTATTTCAGCAACATGTGCTGCTGTGTTTTTTTTTTTTATAAATTCTTTATTTATAATTTTTCCAAGTGGTATAAAGACAATGAGTATAAAAAATACAGATAGGAATCGTACAGAACATACATAGGGTATTTCAGCAACATGTGCTGCTGTGTTTTAAATACATATTTTAAAGTTAGGGCATGGAAGGTTTTGGAAGGAAGTTAGGGCATGGAAGGAAGGTTTTGTACTAAAACCTAGTCTCACTAAAGTTGAGAACCACTGTATTAAGGTATAACAGTCAAGCAAGAAATGAGGAGGCTGCCACTGTTGGCCTTTCCGTATCAAAATACTACTTTGCCTGGTTATAATGTTGTGGTTTAAATACTCTTTGCATCCCTAACCCAGAGAGTAAAGAGTTAAATGAGAGGCAGAGCCATCTGTCGATCAGCCAGCGGGGTGGATCTCAACAGTATTTAGGGGGATCCGTCCCGGCTGCGTCAGCATATAGCGTACAATAGCCCGCTATATACTGAGCTTTGGGTCACCGTAGGACATTAGTATATGTCCTCCTGCGACCCTGAAGAGAACTATGGCCAAAAAAGGTTGCCCCATAGTTCTCTTTTAAGGACTTTGTGCTTCCAAAATTTCTAATGAACAATAGCATAAAGTAGCAATTGATTGCTAAGGAGCTGGAACAAATGGTGCAAGCTTCACATTTAGCATACAGAAGTCTCTTGTAGAGATCAATTGCACACGTATGGAGCACTGTGCCATCATACAAGATTGATTGCGGCTACATGTGTAGCTTGCTCCATAGAGAGCCATGTGCTTGATTCGTTTAGCTTTCAAGAATACTTCTAGTGATTAATTGCAAGAGATTTTTGTCATAAGATTGCGCTACTAAAAATCTCCTGTATTGCGCTAGACTAATAAGTGGTTTAAGTCTCTCACCAGCATAAAGTACAATCACCTATGTAGTACAGATGAAACTCGAATAATTAGAATATCGTGCAAAGTTCATTTATTTCACTAATGCAACTTAAAAGGTGAAACTAATATATGAGATAGACTCATTACATGCAAAGCAAGATAATTCAAGCCGTGATTTGTCATAATTGTGATGATTATGGCTTACAGCTCATGAAAACCCCAAGAACCCCAAATCCACAACCTCAAAAAAGTAGATTATTACATGCAATCAATAAAACAAGGATTGTACATAGAACAATATCGGACCTCTGAAAAGTACAAGCATGCATATGTACTCAGTACTTGGTTTGGGCCCCTTTTGCAGAACTTACTGCAATTACTTTTGCACGATATTCTAATTATTCGAGTTTCACCTGTATTGTCTTCCCCTACGACTGCCAGAGCCAATAGTTCTTCACATCCCCTTGCTGTAGGCACAAGTATGAATTTTTACCTTTTGTAGTGGTCAGAACTGGAATAATGAATAGCTAATGCTGTGGCTGGATGGTGCCTGCATGGTCAGTTGCCATCATAAAACTTTGTCGCCACTGTTTGTTTAAACACATGATACAGATTTATGACTAGATAGGAGTTGTTTTCATTTGCTTCTCTTAGGCGGAGCTGGGGCCATTGCCCATGACTTGAGAATTCTGCTATTCTCCTGAAATAATGAAGGCCATCATGGTCATTGGTTAAAACTTCATGCCGGTCAGTTATTTGGTGTTCTGCTGCTTCCTAAGTGTTTGTTATTGGCCTGAAACAGTGAATGCGCCATGTTTTTTGACTGAACGAGATGGACTCGGGTCTCTTCATTCACTGCACCCAGATTACAGGCTGCATTGAAAACTGCTCATCTCTATGGGTCTCTTCATTCACTACACCCAGATTACAGGCGGCAAAGTACAAGCATGCATATGTACTCAGTATTTGGTTTGGGCCCCTTTTGCAGCAATTACTGCCATTACTTTTGTACAATATTCTAATTATTCGAGTTTCACCTGTATATCCCTAAGGCTACTTTACATTTAACTGGCTGAAAAACAACCAAATGAGTTTTAGTTGGAGTGAAAATAGCCAGTCTGCTAAAACAGAAAATCACTATTTTCACTCCAACCAAAACTCATTGCACACTTAGTATAAGCAGGTTGATTTGTCTTCCATCTTCTCAGACCTGGTTTCCCAGATATATAAGACAACACTTACCTTGTGTGATTATTTTCCAGCTGCTTCTACTATTAATATTCACAGCAGATAACATTTAAACATGACAAAAGCAACAAACTCCTGGTGCATAGCTGATGGCTCCAAACTCCAGAGTCAGCCCATTATAGTCTATTGGCTCAATTCTTTAAGAGCAAGGAGTTATTTTGACACCATAGGCTCAATTTACTAAGCTAACACATCAGGATGTATCCTTTGGCAGATGTTTTCTGTTGAGACCTATGAAATTTGAAAATTAGACACATGGCTGAAAATAGGAAAATAGTGCCTTAGAATGGTGTTAGAGCTTTAAGAATTGAGCCTAAAATTATAATAAGACGATCTGTTTCATCTAAAAATTTTCAATTGACAAACAAATATTACTATCCAATGCAAGCCTGCCGAGTCAGAGCTAGAGCTCTCCAATCAGCGAACTTCAAGCTCCCTGCTACTTTACATTTATCTGGCTGAAAAACAACCAAATGAGTAGAAAACTTCAAGCTCCCTGCTGATTGGAGAGCACTAGCTGTGACTCATTAGGGGGGAGTGTCAGAGCACTACAGAGAGACCACTGCTGCCACATGTAGAGCAAGGGTCCTTCTCTACAGCATGCTGGCAGAGGACAGGCTTTTCTAACCAAGCTACGGCTTCTTTGTCTACATAATGAACTGCAACACTTGAGCACTTTTCATTTTGAAGCACCTGGACTGTATTTAGTTGATTTAAACTGAAAGTTGGATTTGGCTTTAACAAAGGATTGCCAGATGGGTCTATCATTTGGGACCAATTAGATTCGCCTGTGTATTAAAAATTTAGATTTTGGTTGTGCATTAGACTCAATCACTGAAAGACCATTTAGTAATGTGCAATTTTGTGTCAGGGTTTTAAGAGCTGAGTTTGTAAAGACTTTTTAGCTTACAGGGCATTTCAAGTTTTGCAAGATCATAAACATGCCACAGGTAGTCAATCAATCAGTGCTTCTGTCATTAGAAACAATGAACAGATCCAGTATACAGGTGAAACTCGAATAATTAGAATATTGTGCAAAAGTAATTGCAGTAAGTGCTGCAAAAGGGGCCCAAACCAAGTACTGAGTACATATGCATGCTTGTACTTTTCAGAGGTCCGATATTGTTCTATGTACAATCCTTGTTTTATTGATTGCATGTAATATTCTCATTTTCTGAGATTGTGGATTTGGGGTTCTTGGGGTTTTCATGAGCTGTAAGCCATAATCATCACAATTATGACAAATCACGGCTTGAATTATCTTGCTTTGCATGTAATGAGTCTCTCTCATATATTAGTTTCACCTTTTAAGTTGCATTAGTGAAATAAATGAACTTTGCACGATATTCTAATTATTCGAGTTTCATCTGTAAGCATTACATATACATTGCCTGGAAAGAGACGTATAGGTTTGGGCTTTGTGCTTTTAATGGCTTCTTAAATCATCTCTGTAAGAAATACACAGGATCCAAGTAAGCACAGGGGTGATCTCCCCCAAAGGGATCATTTCAAGGGGGATAAAAAAAGGAAGCCAGGAAGATGCTTACCTGATACAGCCGAATAATGTGGGGGTGGCAAAGCATCTTCATAATCTGCACCTCACGGAATATTTTTTTCAGATTTTCCCCATCTAGCTTGGTCTTGTCAATGATTTTTATGGCAACCTGCAAAAAGAAAATAATGCTTAATGGAATAAAACAAGTGCCCTATACAGAACAATATTTTATATTCCTATATAAAAATGGACAAAGCTACCCTTTGCATGATACAGCTTAGATGTACAGATCAGATACTAGCTAATGGTGTACTTGAGATTACTACTTTGAGACAAATCGGACAGTAGACCAGAAGTTAAAAAAAAAAGTTACTTCTCTGCCCCAAACTGCAATGAATTTTTTATACCAGAGCTGGCCTTAATCGGAAATATATCATTGTTTTGTGGTTATATACAGTATATTGTCTTTACAATGCTCAGAACAAAAAATTCACTTAACATTTTCACTTTCTTTTAGTCAAATAAGATATTACATATACAGTACATATTCTGTATTTTCATTTTCACCCAGCAGGGGAGCTGTTGGCTCATTTTCACATGTTTACCCGAATGTTAATTACTAGTATGTAATGAAGCCTTTGGTATTGACTTTTCTTGCCCAAGCCCTTCATATTTTAATATTCCTCACTAACCCCTGTCCCTGACTGCAGTGACTCCACATCTTGCCTACTTTCAATTCCAAAAGATGTGCGCCAAGCCCTTGGCTTCCTGTATCTTCCATGTGACCATCTAGTTAACTGCAGGAGAACTACAATTCCCATGAATCTCGGGTAGGCAGCAGCAGTGGGCAAAAGCAGAGAGTGGATCTGCAACTGGGGTCAGTATGCACCAGAGGCAAAGACAGAGACAATCCTGGACTCTGCCAGCGTTCAGGTAATCCTGCACTGTGCACAGGATGGCCGACCAGATACAAGTCAGACATTTTTAAGGCAGCAGATAGAATAAGCCTTGCTTTCACAATCCTGGGAAAAGGGGGCAAAATTATTTTACTGGCACACAGCAAAGCTTCTGATTGTACATTCTCCTCAGATCTACCAAACACTATGTAGTGCAAGGACCTGTCATATTACATTGTTGCATAGCTTGATAAAATCAAATGTTGGTTGTACAAAAATTGTACAGGCAGATTGTTTTGTATATAGCGAATCTTATTTTTAGTGGTTTGATTGATGCAAGTATGTATACAAAGTCTAAGATGCAAACAAAGGTGCATAAAAACATTGCTTTTTAAATATCTTAAGATAGGCATACACTGGCTGAAATATGACCAGTCCATTTTCCAGTAGTCCAACACTCCCTCTGTGAATCGGACCTACAGTTCTGCCATCAGCAAAGTTTATGCTCCCTGCTTAGAGTAGTTAACGGTGCCAACTTGAGAACACAATTAGAAGCGGTGTCATCAGCGGCGAGCGTGAGGTGGGGAGGAGGTGCGGCGCACAGCGTGTGGAGCTGTGAACAAGGCCAACTGATCGGAAGCCGATTAATCGATTATTGAAAAAGTTGACAACTTTTTCAATAATCGATTATAATCGATTATGTCGATTAGTTGTTGCAGCCCTATATATATTATAGTGGCAGTGCGTGGCAATGCCATGGTGTCTTTTGGCAATATAGTCACCCAGGACTCTCAGTCAGGGGTGCTGAGCAATTCCAGAAAGCACAAACGTTTACTGGGAAAGAGCTGGCTTTGCAGTTCTTCCCAGGTGTTCCGGATTTGGCTTGGGTTCCTGGAACTGGGAGATTTCAAAGAGCATTGGGAGGGATGGAAACTCCCTTTCTGGGTCCGGACTTTAGTGGTGACCAGCACTGAGTGGTTGTGCACCTGTGCACAGCCCTTATGAAGAGAATGCTGGCTAATGTGCAGAGTTCTACCTGTGAGACAGAGGAGGTCTCTGTGCAGGGGTCCGGAGGGCTCCACCCTGGAACCAGCCTGTGTGGCAACACACTTTGTGGTGAGGAGCAGCCTGTGCAACTGAAAGAAACAGTAGGGACTAGTCTTGGAAACAAAGAGGACCAGTGGATCAAAACGCTGAAGGTAAAAGCCTTATATCTATATAGATATATATATATATATATATATATATATATATATATAAATAAAATGAATAGTATGTATGTATACAAACACACAATGAAGGTTTTCGGGTGGTATTTTCAGTATCTCCAGGCAAACATGCTCTATGGCATTCTCATGTGGGTGATTAGGATAAAGAATGAAAACACTGTGTAGGCAACTAACTTAAGCATGATATAATAAATGAAACCGTCTCCAGCTCCTCACCATCTGTCACTTTCTACATGTAGGCATAAAATCTGCACGTTAACAATTCTAGTATCTTCGCATCAGCCTGTTTTCCACATCACCTTAACATAACACTAAATGTTTTCAGCTGTGACATACTAAATGCTTGGGCATTATGGAGAGCCCCTCTAAATCCAATGGGGAGCTCAAGCAAAACTAGATGTGTTTTTTTTATACTGGTGGTATTAAAGCGGGAACTATAAGGTTTTCGGATCAATGTTACTTTACTTAGATATTAAAAACTTACAATTTGTATATGCAGTACATAAACAATATTGATAGGATTGTTGCAATAATGTGTAAAGTATACATTTCATACTAGGGCTGCAACTAATGATTTTTTTCATAATCGATTAGTTGGCTGATAATTTTTTCGATTGATTGGATACAAAATGAAATAAGTCCCATCCTTAATTTTAAATAAAATACAAAATGGAGTGTTACAAAGTTTACTTCAGAATAAAACTGCACGCACACTTTTATGCAATCGCATTGCACTGGAACGCATGGCATTGAGGTACCACGAGTTCCAGTACAGACAATTGGAAGAATAGGTCACCAGCACTCCAAATATTTGTGTATTTTGCACGGTGCCATCCGTGGAGTTACTACAAGCACCATGTTTGTTTATTGGCCGGGACTGCTGAAAGGTGTGCGGAGAGTATCCTCACCAATTGCTTCCAGTACAGACAATCGCACTGTGGGTGGGAGGGGCGTCTGGGGTGCCATTGAAATGAATGGCACTGCAACGCACCTTCCGCAGCAGAATTTGTCAGGCCGAAACTGAAAAGGATACATTTTCCCATCTTTTATTAAAAAAAAATATATATAATTGTATTGTAAGCACATGAGGCTTGAATAGCTTCAGCCAGGGAGTAATAGCTGCCAGTGGCAAGATTCCACCGACGGCAGCTGAATGCAATTGGCCATTTCAATTTTTAATAGCAGGCTGGCTATTGCACCAGCCCACTGCTTGCTGTGCCCCCCTCCCAGTATGGAGGAAAGAGCAAGGGGATCCAACCAACTAATCGATAATGAGAATAGTTGGCAACTATTCTCATTAATGATTAGTTGGTTGCAGCTCTGGGTCCATCTTCGCTCCCCTGCTGCTGCCCGCTGTTTGGGTTCCCAAGCATCCTCTTCAGCCATTGGGTGGCCACTGATGACCTAACGGCAGAGACACAGGTTAGTTGTCACCTTTTTTAAAATGTTTTTGCATATATCTACTGCTTGCTAGCAGTAAATATATGCAAAAAACACAAGGGTTTAATTGTCCTTTAAGTGCAAGTATGTTGTATAAAACCACACCCTTCACACAGTGATTTACTTCTGCTTTAAAGTATTTGCAAATCTAAAATTAACTTGCATAAATATCTCTTACACATAGAGTAGGTGCTGTGTAGCAAAATGCAAACTATTGTCCTGTTCTCTTGTTCTAGCAGGAATGTGGATGTTTAGAGGCTGTTCCTAGCTAGGAATTACTAGACAGAAAAGCTCATCACAGACAGATCTCTTGCCAAGAATGTTGGGCGGTCACAGATCTCACTCACCTTTCAAAACATGCAAGGAAAGATTCGCCCCCAAAAAAGCACCCAGCTAACCGACTGATGCAAGGAAAAACTGTTTTTGGTAAATCATTGAAATGACATTTCTTGTAATTATTCTATCCCAAGATTTCAGTACAATGCTGTACAGTGTGTTTAACCCCTCAATGACCAGTGACGTCCATATTACGTCACTGGCACCGGGCCCGTTTAAACAGACTCCGCCGGGACTCTGTTTACAATTGTAAAGCCGACTGTCGGCTTTACAATAGAAGCGATCTGGCAACTCAGCTGTTGCCCGATTACTTCTCCGGGCCAGTAAACGGACCGCACCGACCGTTCACCGATCCCCCTCCCCGTACTACGGGACCGGGAGTGATGCAGATTACATCACTTCTGGTCCCATAGCTACCATTGCTGGGCTCCTGAAGCAATCTGCACTTCAATAGCTTATTTCTAGTGTAAAGGTGACACTGGGGGTCTTTTGGATCCCCGGCATCACCTTAAAGAGTACCTGTCACTGCCAATCTATCACATGGGGGGCTTTTAAGCATCCCCTTCGCCTATATGTGAAACACCCGGTAACGGGTGTGTGCATTTAGCGGGTCTTTTCTGCCCGTGCGTGCCCGCTAGGGGGCGCGCGCGAGCAGAAAAAAATTGCCGTCTGGAGACGGCAACCCGCAGATGCTGCAGTGCCGTCCGTCCGTTTTTTTACTACGGGCGGACGGCAAGAGGTTAAAATTATTAAATGAAATAAATGTAAAAATAATTTTAAAAAAGTTAAAGTCCCCGGTTCCTGCGAGCATACGCGCCTTTACGTAAACACGCGTTGGGTGCGCCTACTTATGAAACCGTCAATCGTGAAACACATGTTGGGAGTGAGAGCAATAATTCTAAGGCCAATATTTATGTGCATCTCTAAACTGATAACCTGTGGGGGGTTTTAGCGTCACCTATGGACTTTTTGGGGTACTGAATTTTTTTTGCAGTTTCACTGATGCGCACAATTTTTAACCTGGGCATGTTGGGTATCTGTTTACTCGTCGTAACCTCATCTTCTATATTTTGTTTTTAAAAATGGGTATTTTGTGTTTTTGGGGTATTTTTCACAAATGTTGAGGTTTGATAGTATGTTGCGCTAATATCCTGCAACATAAAATTTTTTACCTGCCACCATTTCATTCTACAGGGTCTTGGCTTTCAGAAAATATATGTGTTTGGGTTTGAAGTAATTTTCAGGCCTAAAATGTGGATTATAACATGGCTACAAAAAAAAAAGAAAAAAAGGCCTTGGTCACTAAGGGGTTGGGTGATTCTCTACATTGTATTCTAATTGTGCATTGACGTACTTGCACTAATTTTTCACTTGCTCAGGTAGGTTTCATACTATTATTTAACATTTACCGATTTAAAATGATTTCTTTTATTCATCTTCAATGTATTTACTTAGTGCTTAGGAAGCCTGTGCTGAGATAAATATGCCATTGCTGAACATACATCTGAGAATGCTAGTTGTCTGGCTATCTCTGTCTCCCAATACTGACATAGAACAAGCTTGCACTAATTAAAGTCAGCACTCAGATCTAAACAATTATTCCAAGTCATTGGCTCAGGAGTGACTGAAGTATTGGGACAAGTCAGCCATGCTACTAGTATTTTCAGCAGGAAAAGACAGGCCCTTCAGTTGCTGTCACCAGCATGAAAGACCTCAAGTCGGGTATACTCCTTTACTTTTTTTTCCGTTCAACCTCAGCTGATCAAAAAGGATAGAACAGATTTCTGCATCAAAGCTTACAAGCGTTGATAGACGAATACCCTGCTGTTTGCATTGTATTCTGACAGTGGCGGCTGGCAGAATACCCGAACGGAGCTAGCAGCTGATTGGCTTCAAGATTCTTTCGGCCGAGAATTTTCCAATCTGCTCCTTCGATCAGCTGCCGGATGGGATGCCAACAGTGGCACCCACTGTGTGTATTTCGGCTGGTGCATCAGGAACTGTCCGAAATTTGCACCGTGTGTACCTTACCTAAGACTAATGTCGCATGAACTTGATAGTGGCAGTATCTCTTGGGAGAACACATGCAGGCAGTAAACCGCTCTCCTGCTTGCATGTCTCTCAGCTGCCAGCTGGGTGATTGAGGTTGTGGCTTGCCACAGATTTACACTTCAGCAGAGAGGTAAGAGGGTGGCACACAGAAAACAGGCGAATGTTCCTTCTGCAGTTTCACGTGATCCTGTTGCTTGCAAATTCTCACTTCTGAAAGGATCACAGGTATGACCATAACCCAACAGCACAGTAGCTGATGGCAATGTTTGGATGCAACTCTCTATGTTTCACAAGCTAATCCAGCAGCACCATAGTGGCTTACTTCACCTGACTCGGACAATGTCAGACGGCCTCAAGTATCTCACTCCCGTCCCCATGACAAGCCAATGATCCTGAATCGGATATTTTCCACTTTGAAACACGCAATGGAAAATATTAACACACTCCCAACACTACATGTTACACCCATGGCCAACATAAAAGCATAACTCTGACTGGTGAAATGATTAAAGGTGAGAGGGTCTTTGTTCAATATCAACCACACTACGGAGGAACAAACAACCCTTTAAAGTGACACTAAACTCAGGAGTTAAATCTTAAAAATGCATTTAAGTACCTTTAAAGCAGATCTTTGGTTCACACCATTGGTGTGAATCTGCCTACAGTTCCAATGCATTCCAAACCAGAAAAAATTAGACATGCAGTATTTTTCTGGTCTGGTTTGGAACGGAAAGGAGTGTGAACAGAGGCCAGAAATAGCATTGGGGTACATTAGGATGCATTTTGGGTCTGGAAACAATCTGGTCTGGTGACGATCTGGATGTGGTGTGAATGGGCCCTTAGCGCCTTTCACTAAAAATCACATCAGTGTGCAGCTCCGCATGCTGATATAAAAACATATTCCATTCATTACCTAAACAAACACGTTTTTCATTTACTTACAAATAGAGTTTATCCACTTCCTGGTCCATTTGGCACATATGATGTAATGTGCCAAAGCGTTGCATCCTGGGAAGGTTATATCAGCAGAACATTATTGGGAAATCTCATGAGATCTCAGGGAAAGGCATTTTCCTCCCCTGAGATGATGTGCATGGTCACATGTCCTAGTCAGATGTGCCAGAGTTCCAGGAAGTAAAGGGAGATGGATTAATCTGCCCTTATACAAATGGCCACTGTCAGAAGACTGGGAAAGAAAAGTGAAATAAGGTATGCAAAGAATACAAAGCCGGCAATTATCTAGAAGTATGTGTTTGTAGATTGTCATTACTAAATATTTCTAAAGGTGTTTGTTGTTATTTTAAAGATATGGGTAAAGTTCCTCTGTAACTATTAACAAAAATGAATCTTATTTGTGTATCACTCAGCTGTAGATCCCCAAACCATGACATTTTATGCTAGAAGAGACTAAGTGCCCATACACTGAGCGAAATTTGGCCAGTTTTTGAAGAACTGTCCGAAATTCGCAGTGTGTGCTGCTGTCGGCACCACACAAATCAGCGGATATGAAAAATAGAGCAGTGTAAGTCCAGCCTTAGTCTGTCTCTTCTGCCCTTAAAAGAACCCCCAGGGAAACATTTTATTAACCCCTGCACAGCAAGGGCTAAGTGCTTATTTGTGTAGGCGTTAAAAAAAGTTATACTCACCTGAACTGCGGAGCTGACTCCCTGCTTGTCCGATCACTGAAGCGTGTCTCCTCCTCTTCTGCACAGATGGAATGTTCATCAGCGTCCTCACGTCTATACACTTGTATACAGTGTGATGACACAAGGATTATGTCGCTGCAGATGAGGCGGAGAGAGGCTCTAGGGACTCGGTCTTAGAACAAACCAGCTAGAATTATCAGGCTAGTATAATTTTTTTTTAGCATCTAGACCATTTGCCAGGGGTCGCCTAAAGACATCCCCAACTCTCCCGGACGCTCCGGGAGTCTCCCGCTATTAAATAGCGGCTCCCGGCCGATTGAGCAGAGTAAACCTTTCCCTGCTCTGGTGTTTTTTTTTCTGACATCGGAGCTGCCGGCTGCCATCAGTCAGAAAAACAGCATAGGAATGCATAGCTACATTCCTATTGGCTATTTCACTTTGCAATAGCCAATAGTAAACTAGCTATTGCACCCGCCCACTGCTGCTGTCAATCAGCAGAAGGGGACCTTAAGTTCTCCATCAGGTCCCCTTCTAGTGATCGACAGCAGCAGAGGGCGGGTTCAATAGCCAGCGTGCTATTGGATATTGCCAATTGAAATAGCCAATAGGAATCTAGCTATGCATTCCTGTGCTGATTTTTTTTTCTTCGGACGGCCGGCGGCTCCGATGACAGGAAAAAAAAAACCCAGAGCAGGGAAAGATTTACTCTGCTCGATGGAGCAGAGTAAACCATTTCGGGACAAAGGGTTTCTCTCCCGGGCGGCCGGGAGCCGCTATCTAGGGGTCGCCACAACTTGGGCATTGTTATCAAAGGGTCGCGGCACTAGAAAGGTTGAGAACCGCTGATCTAGACACAAACGAGCAGTTAACCCTTGCAGTGTGGGGGTAGCCATAGAGTTCTTCTTTAAGTCTTGGATCACACCTGGGCGTTTTACAGCGCGTTCCTACACGCTGTAAAACACTCAACATGTGAAAACCAATGATTGCCTATGGACATAGTTCCCACCTGGGCGTTTTACAGCGCGTAGGAACGCGCTGCAAAACGCCCTACGCCCAAAGAAGTACATGAGCACGCGTTTCCATTGGTATTCCCGAGTGTGGATCGGGGTTAACAAAGCGGTAACCCTGAGCCACACTCGGGAATACAGCGTACAGGTCTTACCTTGTCCGCGATCCCCGCTGTGTCTTCGGCGGCTGCTGACTTCCGGGTTACGTCCCTTGCGAGCGGCCGCGTCGCAGGGGGGGCGGAGCCGGCGGGAAGTTTAAAAGTGAAAAAAAAATTTCAACAGAGAAAATAAAGGAAAAACCCCCCAAAAATCATACCGCCAGTGAAACGCGCGCTTCACTGAATGAAAAAACGCAAAAAAAACGAGATGAAAAACAAGCATAAAAACGCTCAGGTGTGAACCCAGCCTAAAGCACTTTCCTTGCCTGTGAGAATGTTTTCCTAATAGTGCCCAGAAAGCTCTGCACAGTGCACTGTATGATCCTGGCATCTTTCAGATACAGGGACATCATAGCTCCCATGCACGGGTGGTTACATCATCCATGATCTTATTCATATCATCCGGACTGGGGGGGAAAAAAAACAGGAGAACATGGCAGTATTGAAGGCAGAGTCTTCCATAATAGGCAAATATTCTGTGCACGCTTGCACATTATGACAAAAGCTCCTGGGGGCCCAAAAAAGTAAAGTATTGCTTTAATAGATATTATAGAACCAAGTGCCTCTCTCCAATGAAACAAAAACTAGACTCTTCCGGTTTACACGCCACAGGTAAGATAAAGGTAAGGACGGGTAAGGTAAATAGAGACTATTCTACAGGGTATCAATAAATTCCATTGAATGTGACTAATGGCGCGGTTGGTTAAGAGACTGAAGCTTAAAAATCTTGGACTATTCCAACAACACAATGATCCAAAAACATGTCAAAACCAACCATGAACATTTTAAAGAGATGAAAGATCACATTTTTGGAATGACTTTCACAGTCTCGACTTGAATATTAATGAAAATCTGTGGGTAGATCTTTAACATGCAGCGAATATACGACAACCTCAGTAGATTTCGGACCAAGAAGCATTTGCCAAGAAACAGGGAAAAAGATTCCAAAAGCAAGAATAGCAAGGCCTGCTGGCTGACCTCAATAACGTTTGGAAGCAGTGATTTTTGCCAAAGGACTGACTGACAAGGTGCTCAAACTCTATTATTTAGCAAATATGTACTGCTATGAAAATCTGCAGAAATATGTCATGTTTAAAAATGCAATCGGCAAAAATTGTGCTAACCTCTTTCTCTCTAGCAAATGAACACAATTGTGCCAGGGATGCCCAAAGTTTAGCACAGGACTTAAATGTGAACTATGAGGTGAGTGAAAAATAACTCACCTCATAGTTCGAACAGACATGTGACAATGAAACTGTCACACGTCGGGCTCAATAGATCGGGAAGTGAGCAAACACATACCGTCGCTCGCTCACTTCTCGATCATGTCCCTGCAGAGAGCCGTGACTGTCACTCACGGCTCCCTGCAGGGATTCCCCCCTCCCTGCTCCTTCAGCGCTGACTGGCGGAACGGACAGGGGAGGGGCGGGCACAGCTGGCTCTGCCTCTAGATAGGCAGAGCCAGCTGTCAATCACGCAGCTGGGTGGATCTCGACAATAAGAAAGGATAATGTAATTAAAACCAATTACTTGGTATCAGAAAGGCTGATGAAATCGATAACCAAAGTTTCTTTGACAATACCACAGCAAAACATAATTTATTTTATGTAAGATAATATTTCTTTCCTCTTTAATTCACAGATGTGTACAATAAAAATACCATGAAAACAGTTGTATCAACGACTCCCCAGGGAGCTGCTGGATAAATGGGTCCTCCTGCTGTCCCTTAGTGGTGACCTCCCCTGAACTGAACCCAGCAGTCACCAACTGACCAGCAGCGTAAAGTGGGCTTTATTTAAAAGGGGAAGAAAGCCCTGCCATGGAAGTTACATTCAACAACAGCAACAAAAAAAGTGACACTAAACTCAGAAGTTAAACCTTAAAAATGCATTCAAGTACCTTAACTATTAACAAAAATTTATCTGTTTTGTGTATCACTCAGCTGTGGATCCTCAAATCATCTCTGAATTGGTGCCGACACTGTCCTTCCTTCAGGAGGGTGGTTACTTTTGTTCCCCATGGTCCCGTTGTGTGTTGTAAAGTAGCCACCGCTCCAAGCTCGCTCCTGTGATAGACTACAATCTCAATACACATTAGTAACGAAACGTGACATTGTAGTCCATCACAGGAGCGAGCTTGGAGCGGTGGCTACTTTACAACACACACAGGGACCATGGGGAACCAAAGTAGCCACCCTCCAGAAGGGACAGTATCAGCATGGAGTCAGAGATGATTTGAGGAACTACAGATGAGTGATGCATGTTTGTTTAGTGTCACTTTAATAGTGCTAAATGGACTACATACTTCTTGCACCCAGAAATAGCCAACTTTTTAAATCTGAAATGCCAAAACGGTTCTGTAAAATATTTTTTTCTTTACATCTATTACATTGAAGAATATTCTGAGACAAATCCTTTGTTTCCTTGAATAAGTCAATCTGTACAAGACAAGCCTATTGCGTGTAATGCGTACACGCAATAGGTTGGACTTGATGGACTTATGTCTTTATTCAACCTCAAATACTATCTAACTACGTACATCTCTGAAAGTATAAAACGCCATCACAAACCAGTGCGAGATCTAGCTTACCCTTGTCCTATGTGGACTCAAAGCCATGTTTGTTTAATTTAGATGCCTGAACCAGGAGACACAGTTCAAGACAGGCATCCCATCTACACGTGTCCTGGGAAGGTAAACAAGCGTTAGAGCCTTCACTCACAAATACTACAAGGCAGCAATGCTCAGAACATCTCGACTGGTCTCGAGAATATATTGCAAAAGCTGTTGCGTGTATTCTCTCTAGAAGATACAGACTTGAAATTGAAACCCCAGGCAAACTATTTTTTCTTTTTGGTTGCGATATAGTGGGTATAAACATGCCAGCACATGTCACAAGCGTTCCTGCTTGCCAAGGTTTGTTGATTGTTTGCCTCTGAATGGCATATTTTACAAGATGACGCACTGCACAGACATAGGAAAGGTGCAAAGAACTCAGAGAATGGTTTGACCCTACAGAAATGATCCAGCCCTCAATTTTCATATTACTCACATCCACACCTTAACTTTGAAACATTAGATGGGCTGTAGAGATGACAGAAGTGGTGAAATTTTGGCCGATAATATATTGCCATGTTCCAGGGATGGCGGTATTAACGATGTTGCCTGGAGTTGTCAGGAATTGGGTGAGTCATTGAAGTAGTTTGTGTAATTCTCTCACAAACCTGCTTTCTCTGTGGAAAGAAAAGCATGCCAACACACTCCGGAATCACCCCCTGGGTATCCAAGCTTTTGGACAAATATGTCATCCGCAAGGAAGAAAGTGGGTCAGGAACAAACAGGGACTGAAATGTTAGCTAACTGTTAAAATATAAAAAGGAGCATCTTTGCTGCTAGAACTTCCTCATAAGAAAGGACTAAGAATGACATATTGCAAACATAAAACCAACAAGATGATGTCTGGGGTCTAAAGAAAACTGGTAGCTGTAGTAAAATAAAGCATGTTGCATACAGTATAGTGTGGGCACCGCCAAATGTTAAAAGGAGAACTACAAGGTGAGTGATTTACACTCATCCTCATAGTTAGAGCCGACGTGTGACATTGAAACTTTCACACGTCAACTCTATAGGTCATCTCCCTGCAGAGTGGTGACTGTCAGTCATTGTTCCCCACAGAGATTCCCCCTCAGATCTCTGCTTCATCGGCTTCTTCGGGGGTCCCTAGATGACATTAGGGGGTCTTGGAGACCCCTGATGTCTCCATAAAGAGGACCTGTAACATCTCTTTGCTATCACATAGAGGTTTTCTTAGCCCCCCTATGTGATAACAATAACATTAAGTGAAAGAAAACAATAGGGGGAAAAATTAATGTTGCAAAAAAACAAAAACAAAAAAGTGGCATGAAAAAGAATTTTTAAAAAAAAACAGAAAAATGTTTTAAAATCCTCCACCCATGCATACACGCGTGCAAACATGCGTCGGGTGCGCATACATGCAAAAATGACGATTGTGCCCATTACGCCGCACATGTTATACATCGGCGCAAATGTCGCAGTGAGAGCAATAATTCTAGGGCCATCAATCACTGATAACACTAAACTGATGTTCGGTAAAAGCTTTTAAAGCGTCGCCTATGGTCAATTTTGGGTATGGTAGTTTTTTGCAATTTCATGGGCGCAAGCAATTTTAAGGCTTCACATGTTTGGTGTCAATTTACCCGACGTGACCCCGTCTTTTATATTTTGCCAAAAAATTGGGTAATAATTGCTTCCTAATAGTAAAACACTTTTTTTTCTCCAAAATTTTCAGTAATTTTTTAATATAGTAAAAAATAAAAAACCCAGTGCTGATTATATACCACAAAAAGAAAGCTCTATCTGTCCCCAAAAAATCCATGTGTTGCATGACGGAATGAATGTCAAAGTACTGCAGCGCCAAATACTGAAAAATGGCCTAGCCAGGAAGGAGTGAAAAAACACCTGGTACCAACAAATATGTCCACCTCTGTATAAGGTTACTAATCCGTAAGACTATTTCAGAGATTCATGGATTACCTCTACAGATGTCTGTATATCAAGCAATCAGCATCCTTACAGAAAAGCTGCTGAGATAAAAGCTCAACCACACAGAGACTGTATTGTTTCGCATCTGAACAGAGTGACAGACCTGCACTGACACAGCAGAACAATAAAGCACTGTCATGTGTTACTAAGCTGGAAGCACTGTCTGAATGTGCAATGAACCAATATGGCTAATGATAATAAAACAATGTATACAGATGCTTATTTGTACTATACTACATGTTATTTTAACAAGTTCCTTTTTTTTTTAAATATGTATCCATTTTAGAGTAATCTTCAGTCTCGTCAGAGACATCCTGGAGTCCTCTTCCTCTTGCAGCAGCGGGGAATCCTCAATGATGAAGGGAAGGGTGCTCATGTAGTGACCTGTTTACTGCTCTCTGTATCATTCTCTTGTGAGTCCAGGGGGTGTATTTTTTACACCCCTGGGCTCACAGAACATGGGTTGAATGAGGCCGGGTTTTAGCAAGGTTCTCCAATGAAAGCATAAACCAGCTGTAAATGAGAACATGCCATGCTCTTCAAAACATTTTACAGTATTTCAAATTGCAGTTGCTAGATAAATAAATACAAAGGGACAGACCTCTCTTTCACTAAAAAATCACATCAGCATACAGCTCTGCATGCGGATATAAAATCATCTTAAACAAACATGTTTTTCATTTACTTACAAATAGAGTTCAGCCACTTTCTGGTCCTCTTTGGCACAAACGATATAATGTGCCCAACCTGGGAAAAGGCTAGATCAGCAGAGCATTGCTGGGAAATCTCATCTGTAACCTCATGAAATCTCCGGGAAAGGCATTTTCCTTCCCCGAGATGATGTGCATGGTCACATGTCCTAGTCACATGTGCCAGAGTTCCAGGAAGTAAAGGGAAATGGATTAACCTGCCCTTAGTTAAAATGGCCACCGTCAGAAGACTGGGAAAGAAAAGAGAAACAAGGTATGCAAAGAATACAAAAGCCGGCAATTATCTAGAAGTATGTGTTTGTAGATTGTCATTACTAAGCATTTCTAAAGGTGTCTTTGTTGTTTCGCTCCGCTTTAATGGACCACTCAGTCTTTTTCTGCTGTTACTCTTCTATGCAGGGGTGTGCGAGGCCTTAGGGGTGTGCGAGCTGTGTGGCCGAGCTGTGGGGCCGCCATGGCAACACAGGAGCCAGGCGGCCGACACAGCTTGTCCTCGGGGCGACTTCTCTCCTCCTCACCGCTGGCCATCCTGCGAGGGGGCGCAGGAGGCATCGCTTCCTGCTGTTACACTGGAGCGATCGTCTGATCACTCCAGTGTTTGTAAATAACTAGGGACACATAGTACATCACCTCCTGTTCATTCAAGATTTCCTCAGAGGCTCCTCCCCATTCAGAACCTGGTGATAGTAAATATTATACTATCAGCAGTGTCTGAATGAATGGGGAGGAGCCTCTGTACATTCATTGAGTGCTGAGGCTGTTGAAAAAGAAATTGAGGATTTGGTGTCCTCAATTTATTTTCAATTTTGAAAGGGAAATGTCAGGGGTCTGTTTGGACCCCTAATATCTCCCCGAAGCCCCCCCAACAGTAATAAAAAAATAAATATTAAAAAAATTCTTTTCTGCCCGTGCGTGCCCGCTAGGGGGCGCGCGCGAGCAGAAAAAAATTGCCGTCTGGAGACGGCAACCCGCAGATGCTGCAGTGCCGTCCGTCCGTCTTTTTACTACGGGCGGACGGCAAGAGGTTAAAAAAATAAAAATGATTTTTTTAAAGCATTTAAAAAATGATTTTAAATAAGTGAAAATTGCCCCCCCCCCAAACATATTATTAGAAATGTGCGACATCTTGGTGTATATCTAGGCGTCATGTAATGTCATGCTCCCCGCCTCCAAGATGGTGGCACTCATTCACAGAACACGCCGGTGGCCAACATGGCCACCGCACATTCTGAAACAATTATGCGCCCGAATATATTTTCCATATATTCGGACATATAGTAATTCATTAATTTTACAAGTAGTATGGGTTTTGTGTTCTGTTTTCTATTTTTACTTTTCTAGATATACTTACTTGAAAAAAGGGATCGGCATGACATCCTGACACTATTTTTATAGACTCTATTTTAGTTTGACATTTATTGTTTACCACTTGTTTGCCTTCTGCTGTTTTATTTGATAAGAATACTTTTATTGTGCCTACAAGTTTAAAACCTTTGAATAAAAGTTTTATTTTTATCATACTTTTTAATATGTTTCTTTGCGGCTTAACAAAATAGGAGTCTTTAAATGGTGCGGATATTGGGGAAAATGGGTGTGGTTTCGGGGGTGTGACCACTAAAAGGTGTGGCCACTGAGGGGCGCTGTAAAGCTTTCTCGCACAGGGCGCCTAAGGCCGGCCCTGCTTCTATGTGCCTATCCTCTGGTATACACTATGCACAAACAGGTTTTTTAATACATTGTGAACATCAAATCAAAAACTGCAGAGGTCTCAGCTCAGCCTTGGTGGTGTCACAGCCTATTTTTTGTTTCTTTTTTTCTATTATTACCTGTTGAACCTACCAGCTCTGACATTTAAATCTGAGGGGGGACAATGTAGCAAAGACTAAAGCTGGGTCTGTTCACACTCCATATGCCTGCTTCTCAATGTCCTGCCATCTGTGAATTGTATTCCATGAAATAACATGTTGTTGTCAGGAACTAACACAACTACTGATGCCACTGTGGTCCCTGGACCTAAATGGTGCAATTCCAGTGTGCACCAGCAGGTGTCTCCTGACAGCCCCATCTCAGGATTCACAGAGTGCCTCAAGAACTCTGGTAAGCCAGTATACCCTGGATCTGTGTCACCCCGATCCTGCTACCCATTCTGGCCTTTATTCCTGACCTGGTAACTCTATGGGGGGAATTTATCAAAACTGAAGCAGACAGAAACTGGAGCATTGGCCAATAGCAACAAATCAGCTTCTCTCTTCAGTTTGTTCAGTTAAAGTGACATTAAAGTCAAAAACATTTTTTACTTCCCCCCAAAGTTAATGTCAGCACTTACCTTAAATGATGTGTCTCTTAATCCGATCTTCCTCTTCTTTCCTGTCCTTTTCAGCCTTCTCTCCAGCGCTGCTGCAGGTCTCTGATCCAGCGCTGACTCCTCTGAGCTTGCTGGCACTTCCTGTCCCGCGGTGTCTGCATGCGGGTGCACGGTTCCATAGACTTACCTTGCGTCTCTCCTCGTCTCCCGGCCGAGAATCCAAACTGTGCATGCGCCCGCCCCAAGATGCTTTGCAGTTTTGGATTTTCGGACGGGAGCGCGCAGCGAAGACACGGCAAGTTTAAACCGCTTTTTAAGCGTTTTTTTTTACTTTTTGCATATATCTACTGCTTGCTAGCAAAAAAACTGAGGGTTTAGAAACCCTTTAAGATTTGAAAATGAACGAGAGAAGCTGATCGGTTACCATGCACATCTGCTCCAGATTTTGATCAATTCCCCTCTCTGTGATTTATGTGCTCCTGCCTGATCCAGCTCTACCTGCTTACCCCAAATTCTCTTCTTCTGAAAAATGCTCTTCCTTTGCCTTGACTGACAGCTGTCCCATACAATCATAAACGTCAAAACGTAATGTGGCAGTGTACGTTCTCTGTGCTCATGGCTCAGGTCCCAGGAATACCGCAAACTCATGTGACCGGTGTTAATACCAAGAAAAGAAAAATATTTATGCTGAAAATGTTTCAATTTAAACAATGGTCTGCCGTTTGTGATGCGTGTACTTCACTTACACACAACTGTATGAAGACTAAAGGCCTATTCACACGACGTCCGTTTTGTGTGCTGACCGGCTCCGTACGCTGCTGCACTCAAAATGCATCCCAATGTATCCCTATGTGTTTTATGGGCTCCAGTTCTCACGTGCGCAGTCCGTTCAGCTTACGACAGAAAAAATACTGCATGTCACATTTTGTCAGGTCCGGATACGCAAACGCGTCAAAAACGCACTGCAGCTAACATACTAACAGCCCCACTCCAGCAAAAAAAATAATAATTTTTGAACGCATCAAAAAAGCGGCCAAAACGCACTGCATCAGTCTGCAGATCCGCACCCGATCAGGACCCGATCTCATGTGAACAGGCCCTAAAGCTCCCTGAAAGGTGGATGAAGACTTTGCAGTGTACTCGTCATCGGTGAAAACTTCTATAGTCAATGGAAAAAAAAGAAATCAGAAATTGTTCAGTTTAAACTTGGAAGTCTAAGTTATTTGTGGCGTTGGAGGGTCTGAGCTTTTCAAACATTTTAAAATTCCTTACCTCCATTAGCCTGCCTCTTTTGCTGGGAAAATATTCCAAACATCTCCAACTTTTATGTAAAGCGATATTTCTTACCATTATTACTCTCAAACGTCTCCTCTTACTGCGTCTTAAACGGGACAAAGCAAAGTGCTTGTGTGATTAGGCCCTGACGGAAGCAGTCCCTCAGATGTCTTGCATGCCTTTTCCAAAGCAGTGATTCAGTAAACATGTTCACCTTTACTGGCCCAGAGCAAGTATGAAGCCGGACAATGGCAGCTTTCATCAGAGCCCAATTAGCTGAATGCTTTGGTTCGTCACGGACTCTCTCTAAAGCAAGATTGTTGTTAAAGCAAGACGTCAAAAAAAAACACATGAACCCAAAGTGTTTTGTGTACAAGACTGAACCAAAATACCCCCTCGTCTGCTCAACATTTCTCTGCCAACATAACTATTCCCATTGGACAACTTTCGCTCTATTCCGGTTTTGTTGAAAACTTTACATTTTGGCTCTTTCCATACTTTCAGTCCTGGTGACAGTTCCTAATAGGGCTGCAGCCAACGATTATTTTAATAATCGGTTAGTTGAAAAAATAATCGGGCAACTAGTCGATTGGTTGCATTAAAACCATCTCTCTCACTAACCGTTTGAGAATAGTTGCCATCTATTCTCAGAATCTATTATCGATTAGTTGTTGCAGCCCTAGTTACTAAGACAAAGAGAGATGGCGGATTTTCCAGCAGGGACACAGTGATAGCAATTTGACAGTGTTCACTTTAGATACAGTATGACCACCTTGATACCGTGCCATTGAAAGGAAATGGCGGGCCAGTGGACTCAATTGTCTAAACCCCAGTTTATAACCGGCACTGCAGAAAACAGCATGGGCGGCCAGTACATCCTTTGAATAAGTATGCTTCAGCTGTCATTAGACGGTGGCTCTGTGCATTGTGATGGCTGTGAACCAATCACAGCTATCATAAGTGTGAACAATGCCTGTGCTTACAAACATTTAGTCCTCCCCTTCCTCTCACAATGGAGAAAAAGGAGGAAGGGGTATTGTAGAAAGGTAGGGTTCATAGGAAGAGAAAGGCAGCAGTAGATTAAGGGCTGCATGAGCCACATCCTATTGTTTCTCTTTTTGTTAAAACTTTATTGAAATGTCACAAGTGACATTTCATTAAGTCCTATGGGCTCACTTCGGTGCGATGAGGTTGTGCCACGTCTCACTGTGGTACGCTTAAAAAAAAAAAAAGTACTGCATGCCATACGTTGTTTAAACACACCCGACCGGAATGCAGTGGTGAGAACTGTCCTGACCCATGACAATACAAATTGCCTCGTCTTGCATTCAGGCTGTGCTGGAAAAAAAAATCCCTTGATCACACCTAAAGAGCCCGAACTTCTTAGGTCAGGACACGGTCTTAGAATTTGAATGCTATACATTATTACATGTCCTGCTGTGTGTAACGTGATCTTGTCAGTGTTTATTGTCTTCCCTTGAATGTTGGCTTTTGTATTGTACTTTTTGTCTTATTATTTGAAAAAACCTTACTCAAAAATTTATTATACAAAAAAAAAAACAATATCAGCTCATCTTGTCACAAAATTCCCATATAGAATGAAAATGAGAAAATCTTGTGACACATTCAGCACAGGTAGATCGGACTGGAGGGAAAAGTGCTAAACATCAGTGCGATCAAGCTACCCAATATTACCAAGCGAAGGATGACTACAGGTAACATTTATACATATAGTTCACCTAATCAACCTCCATCTTAAGTAACTGAATGCAGTCATCACTTAAGCAGTGGATACTATAACAGACTGGACATCTCCATCTTAAACGGTTCTGCTTCAAAACAGAATTCATTTACTTTCTACAAAGCCTACAGCTCTCTCCCACTTGACGCCTTCTCTCATCAATGCAAAGACGGGATACCTCCTACAGTCTTATTTCCTGAATCATTGAACACAGAGAGGAGGAGCACCACGCTTAGATCATTATTAGGGGAACACTACCAGATATTCACAAGCCCGTGCCAGAAAAATAATACAGCATACATCTATACATGCAGATGACCTGTGTCCTGAGGCCTTTGCATAAAAGAATATCATGAATCACAAAAATATGCTCCAGAGAAAGCCCAAATGACAGACAGAATGTGGGAAGGAATAAAAAGATACAAAAAAATAGCTGCACTGTGAAAGATTACCAGTAGATTTCACATTGCATGTCAGATTCATGCAGCTCACATCATTTAGCTGCAATAAATAGCAGTGATGGACTAGATGGTCATATTTCTTGGCTGTGAGAAAGTAACAAAATCCATTTTCTCAGGTAAAAAAAAAAACAAAATCTTCCATTTAGTTACTGCAAACAAGAGCTATTTTTGCACAGATTCACCAGCAAAACAACTGAGCCACAGAAGAGGCCCACTGGAAGAAATAATCTGCAGATGGATCCCTCGTGGCTACTGTGTGGAAATGTGCAGAAAATGACTTCAGTATTATGGCTAAACCTCAACTTCCACAGACATACTTATTATTACCAATTGGCCAAAAATCTAAATAATAAAATGAAAGCACACACAGGGTTAATTAGGTTAATCCAAACCTAGCTGCTTGGCATACAAGGAACAACCCCCTACCGATGCCTAGGAGAGCCAAGCAACAAGTTAAAAACCCAAAGTAGCCAACAACCCTGCCAATGCCTAGGAGAGCCAAGCAACAAGTTAAAAGCCCAATGTGGCCAACAACCCTACCGATGCCTAGGAGAGCCAAGCAACAAGTTAAAATCCAAAGTAGCCAACAACCCTACCGATGCCTAGGAGAGCCAAGCAACAAGTTAAAAGCCCAATGTAGCCAACAAAACTACCGATGCCTAGGAGAGCCAAGCAACAAGTTAAAAGCCCAATGTAGCCAACAAAACTACCGATGCCTAGGAGAGCCAAGCAACAAGTTAAAAGCCCAATGTAGCCAACAAAACTACCGATGCCTAGGAGAGCCAAGCAACAAGTTAAAAGCCTAATGTAGCCAACTGTATGACTAACTTAACTGATGGGCATAATGAACCGATCAGCTCTCGGAAATATCAGTTGCGCCATCACAGGGTCTCTGTGGGATGGCAGCACATATGGATGCAGCATACATATCACCATTTGTTTTCTGACTGCATGCAAAATTTCCAACTGTCCCTATTTTTCAAAATAAAATACAGAGTTTTACCAACCTCATTATGCATAAAACAAAACACCTCTCAACACAGGTCAGCACACCACAGGCAGAGCTTTCAATGGGATGGAATGGCCTGTGGTACCTGCTGAGTCTTTACAGCCACTAATAGTAGATCTAAACCCTAATTGGATGACATCTAATTTGATTAAGCCCTGTGAATAATAAATACATCCTATGTCTTTTTTCATTAAATAATGTTGTCAGGCTTTTTTTCTAATTTTTGTTCTTGGAGAATTATTGTAAAATATCACTGAAATGTAATTGTTAAGTCAAGAAAACCATGATACTGACATCCACCCTAAACACACTGCCGCCATTAGAGGTGGCCTTTTATAAGTTATCTCCTGAGACAACAATCAGTTCTGACAATCGATCGACCGAGTACTGGACACAGATGTAGCCCTTCCTGCATATGACAATGAAACCAAAGTCCCCATATTTGTATAACGGACATGTAGAAAAACTAAGAACACCAGGGGGAGCTGAGCCAGGCACCTCACTTATACTATCAATTTAAAGTGACACTAAACTCAGGAATTAAACCTTAAAAATGCATTGAAGTACCCCATTAACAAAATATGTATCTTATTTATGTATCACTTAGCTATAGAGCCTAAAACCATCTCTGAATTGGTGCTGACACTGTCCATCCTTCTGGAGGGTGGCTACTTTTGTTCCCCATTGTCCCCGTGTGTGTTGTAAAGTAGTCACTGCTCCAAGCTCACTCCCGGGATGGACTACAAACGCAATAAAAATTAGTAAAGTAAATGTGAGATTGTAGTCCATCAGCCAGCCATTTCTATGGGGGTGCTACCAGCTATCGAAAGGGTCAGCCACTTGTATGAGGTGTTTCCAGCTATCGAGAGGGTCAGCCACTTGTATGAGGTGTTCCCAGCTATTGAGAGGGTCAGCCACTTGTATGGGGTGTTCCCAGCTATCGGAAGCGTCGGCTCACAGCAGAGTCCAGCCTTTCTGCAAGAAGGGAATTATTCTGGCACCGAAATGAGACCCCAGAGTCAGAGAAAGACTAAGGAGATGCTTGACAGTGCGGAGTTGTCACACTTTTTATTACTTTTCTGCATCTCAGGTCTGCTGATCTACAGGCTTAATCAGCCACTTCTTGTCTACATGCACTTTCTCCAGCCTTGGCTGCAAGGCATTTCTCAGGACAGATTTCCTAGTGGTGAAAAAAGTACACCATGCCTGCACAATGTGCATCACCATGACCTCTCTGTTTTTACCAATGCCATGTGTGACAGGGTGACAAAGCAGGTAAGGCTGGCCATACACCTATAGATTATCTGCAGATTTTCTGTGGTCAGATGGAAAAAGTGCAACAGATTCCTCCATCTACTCTACACTGTGTAGATGCAGGAATTTCCCATTGGGCCAAGCATCTTGCTTATCATTCCCGCTGGCTGTCAAAACACCTGACCAATACCTGCATCCAATCAGATTGTTCAGGTACTTTTGACAGCCAGCGGGGCCGATCAGCAAGATACTGAAGCTTGGCCCAGTGGGAGATTCCTCCATCCACACAGTTTTTAGTATAGATGGAGGAATCTGTTGTACTTTTTCCATCTGCCCACATTTTTTTTAAATTATACACGCAAATCATATACAGAAACCGAATTTTAACCCTGACACACACTGATAGGTTTACCAACAGCAAGCTAAATTCTTTTTTATATTGATATAACAAATCTAAAAAGGCTAGACGTTTCCTTTGAGTCAGTTTATTTGAAAATTAATTTCAGAACCACAGATGCCCACAAATGACTAATTTCTTCACATGCAAATCTCAATGTTATGGCCTACATAAAAGATATAGCTAACCCCTACGCTGTTCTTTTTGCTCAATATTCATCAACAAATGCAACAAACATGGATGTATTTCCATTCATCTGGCAATTGCTTTAGTTTCCTAGCATGCCTTTGAGCCTTTGAGAAACAGTGGTCTGGTGTCCTGCTAATTAGAGGAACACCGTAACAGCTAGGTTACTGGTCAGTGGGAGCTTATAAGCCATTGAGCTCAACCTGGGAACCTTTAGGACCTTTTCACTATAGACCTCGTGGCTCCTGCATTTCCCTATTGCTTTTTAATAGTAGTGATTTCTATCAGTCTCACGTAATGCATCAACAGTATACATATGAACTGAAACATATGCCCAGACTCCAGCAATTTCTATAGCATGTTCACAATCACAATCTAGTAGAAAGCCTGTAGTCTTTTACCATTTCCTGTTGCATGCCTGCACGCACTATTTTTTCAGATCGCACTGGACCGGAACGCAGGCAGTGATGTGCCACGTGTTCTGGTGCGGGCCCGGCTGCGGTGCCATTGACTGCAATGCACCGCCACACCCCCTGAACGCATAGCCGTCCGGAATGCGATTCAGTACGTTCCAGAGCATGACCGCTCTGGAACACACTGTTTATGATGTGAATCAGCCCTTAAGGCCCCTATATCAAGAAAGTTGACCACCAATGAGCTATAGTATTTTCTATTAAATGCACACTCATACTATTTATCTCATTCAATAAAATTCAACCTGGGCTCAGAAGAAAGGAGCTCTATAAGAGGCATTGTATATTACTGGTGGATAGGATTCAGTTAGAAACAGGTGATTCTTAATTCTGTGCTCCTTACATAGATAGCGATCACATAGCCTGGAAACACCTAGAAAGCTTAGATGCTCCATGCTGAAGAGAGAATCTGTCAGGAGCTGTTTATCTAAGAGGTTGCCAAAGCAACGGATTGGGGCCTCCATGTATTCTACTTGAAGGAAGAAGACGTTACTTTGTTCTGAGTTTCTCTCTAAACACGTGTAATATGGTTTGTCAACTCTTTAACAAGCTTTTGCCTTCCAGTCCTCATTTTTCTGAACTGATTGTGTGTTTGTAATTCTGAGAACTCTGGTTATATATATGCACGTATGATAGAATGCCATTGTATGGCATGCTTCTGGTGACCTCCGATTGTGCTCCACATAAGGGAAAAAAAAACGGGGTGCACAAAAGGAAGAAAAAAGGTAAACCTTTTTATCAAAACACAAGGCCATTTCTTTTCTGTTCAAAATTTTGTGCATGTAAATCCAATACATATTAAAGCAGAACTACATCCTCCTATCCCTTATGGCCAAGGTAGGTGCCATCTTAGCCTCTATTTAGATTGCAGTTACCACGGTGCTGCAGACATGATCAGCGATGACACCAGCCATTTGAGGGCTTGATAGATTCGGAGCTGAAATAAGCACAACGGCAACCTAGACAGTTGGCCTACCATAAAGGAAACGGTTTTGGGAGACAAATAAATTGGTTCCTCTTTGTCGTGCTAGTGAGCACAGAAAGTGCTTTTAGGACTCGCAGACGATTTTTCAAACTCATAGTATGTGAGCCACCCTTCTGGTTCTGGCAATGTATCAGGCTGTCAATCACTTATGAGGGAGATTTTGGACACATGCCTCCTCCATACTTAGACTCCAAAGAGTGGTACCATAATATGTGAAGACCAGACCCCCTTCACTCTTTGCCATCTGTCACATGGTTCAACCCTCTGCTGTGTGATTACAGGAAAGCCTAGAAGGGTGACACCTGAGCAAAGGCTTGCCAAAGGGGGAGTGTGAATCTCTTCAGTTAGAAAGGGAAGTTGAGATAGTAGTATAATAGTCTCACTGGCTTTTTACTGGATTCTTTTTTAGGAAATGAAAAATATTTTCCAAAGAAGAAGAGGCATGGCTGCGCATCATTATCACTTCCGTCGCTGGGTGCTGCCTCCCATTTGGCACCTTTGGCATGCCTGGGACCCCCCTTCACTCAAAACAATACCATTTCCCGAAAGGGCACCACCTATATGAGATATATCTCAATCATAGCATTGGGGATTTAGGTTGACAGTGCTATATATGTCTTTGTAAATATTGTTTTGTTAAAAATACTTTAGAAAACGCAAACACTATTTTAAACATTCTTCAAAACCAAACTCTTATTAAATGTAAAGGATTTTAGTCACAGGTAGGGATGTCCCGATACCACTTTTTCAAGACCAAGTAGAAGTACTTCCCCTCATGTACATGCGGATACCAATTACCGATACTTTTTCTTAAAGGAACAGGTGACATTTTTTTTTAAAAATCGCCAAAAATGATGCTGATGCCGATCGTTTTTCAATGTAAGTTTATGATAACTTTACTGCCCCTACTCTTCTTCTCCATTGTAAGATATGCAGTACCACCAGGTACAAGGAGCACACGACTCTCTTCTCCCTACAGTATGCTGCATAGAGGAGTCAATGGTTATTTCTCATCTCGCATAAGTGATTATAATTAGCAATGGAGACGGGCATTTAAGAGAACCTGTTGCTTAGATGTGCATGCCCTTGCCCTGTATGATGTATAGCTCACCTATTCAATCTTTTAGTGTTACTCCTCATCTTATTTTGACATGACTGCTATCCCTACTAATACATTTTATTGATACACAGGTGGTGAGTTTTGCTAGCCTCAAGTTTGATAAGTCAGATGGCTGGATGGTGCTTGGTGTCCTCTGGTGTTCTGTAGTGCAAGCTCTTCTACTGCCAATGTTCCTGTGGGCCTACCGAGCTGACGTAAAAGCAGCACAGCGCATAGCACAGGCTCCGTCTCACTTACTGTGGCTGTTCGATCGAGGTGCCTCACGATTTTCCTCACACGTGAGGTCTTAGTCAGTGCTGGGCGGGAGAGCAGTCACTGCTGCTCCAGTGTGAGGCGCTCCAGGTGGGGTCCTAATGTAGGTGGCCAGCGGCTGTCCAGAGGACCTCAACACGCACGGCACGGAAGGTAAAAAAAACTAAAAAAAAAACATATTGCAAGTATCTGCGCTATGTATCGGGGGATTTTCACAAGTTCAAGTACTTGTGAAAATGCCCTGTATTGGTCCCGATACCGATATCGATGCTAGTATCGGTACATCTCTAGTCACAGGGTAATAAATGGCAAATGTATTAATTTAAAATTACATTTGTTCAAAACAGTGAAAATTGAAGGTATGCAAATCAGTAAAGTGAAATACATTAAAACCTTTACTATTAAATCTTTTGAGCATTACAATAATAAAAATTATTCTTAACTCCAAGGACCAAGCTTCAGATGCTTTTCTTTCAGTTCAGTGAAGACCAAAGCAATTTTTGCTGTGTGTGTTTAACCGCAATTTCCGTCTTTCTCATTTATTGCACAAACAGATATTATATACCGTTTTTTAAAGGACAAAAAGGGCTTTCATTTGATGTGACATATGTATATATAAGTTCTCATATAGTGCATGAGGGAAGCTTAAACCCTTAAGGACCTATGACGGAATTATTCCGTCATGGGTCCTTATGGCACAGACAACCATGACGGAATAATTCCGTCATTGGTCCTTAAGGGGTTAAAGAGCAACTCGGGGAATCTTAAAAAAACCTGTTCATTTTGGTCTAGGGGCACCAGTCCCCACAGCCTGTTCTTCCCTGGGCTCTGGCAGGCTAAGCCCCGCTGACATCATCACCTCTAAGGGGGAGGGGCATGCCACAGCTGGAGCTGTGGGTAGCCACCCTGCAAGGGTCACCTTTTTAAATAACTGGAGTTCTTTAGAAAAGGAAGATGGCCACCTGATGAATGCACTTTCAAAAGCAAATAAACAATGCCCAAATATATTCATCCTGATGTATTCTCTTTTGAATCAATTTCAGCATTTAAATATTTAATGTTATTGTCCCCTTGGATGCGGACTGTTGCTATGGACGCAGTTAATAACAGGTTAAAATCAGTCTATGCTGCAATGCAAGCCTGCTGTCCATGCCAGAGACTTGGAAGTGAATTCAGACTAAGAGTACACAGCAATGTTAACGAAATCCCAGAAGGACAGTGTGAAAACAGACACTTAATTATCAGGTTGTTTAATTAAATATTTCAAAACCATAATAAATTAGACAGCCTGTAGTTCCCTCAGCTGGTAGGAAAGGCACTAACATGTGTACATTAATTCAATGAATTCTGTAAGCCGTACAAGATAATGTAATTTATCAGTACAATAACGATAATGCAATGATGTGCAGCCAAAGCCATACACAGGCCTGCAACAGAAAGAAGCAATGTCTAAAGACAAGGCATTCATAAGATTATAATGGTCTAATTCCAACAGTATCGGGGTAAATACTGTGTTTGTGGACAGCTGACCATCACACCTATATCAGCTTATTGACCATCACATTCCAAAACCATGAGTATCAATGTGAATTTGGCTACAACAGCCCCCACTGTGCTGGAATGGCTTTCCAAAAGAGTTTGAATCTATGTGCCTATTCAGCCAAAAGACCATTTATGAGGTCAGGTACTGATGTTGAACGAGAAGGCCTGACTTACAACCAGAGTTGTGATTTATCCCAAAGGTGAGGGTATGGGCCCTATGCAAGCTACTCGAGTGCATCCACACGAAACCTGCCAAATCATCCTGGCCTTCAGCACATGCTGGAAAAGAAAAGGGCTTCTCCCATACCATTGCCACAAGGTTGGAAGCGCAACATTTTCTAACAGTTTATGTATGAGATACAATTAAAAGTTCCCTTCACCGGAAACATGTGAAGTCCTTTATCTGGAGCGGGCTACACACACTTTAAACCCTTGGCTTTCAACTGGTGGGTCGTGACCCAAAAGTGGGTTGCAACCCCATGTTCAGAGGGTCTCTGCATGCCTTCCATTTTTCTAGACGAGAGGTTCCTCTCGACCCCCCCTAGAGCAGCACTGTCAGTTCTCGCGCCAAGCAGCCATTCAGAATATGCTGCCCGGCGCCAAGTGACAGCTTGAGTTGGGCTGGGCTGTGGGTATGACTGCGAGGGAGTTCCATCCATACATGCATTGCTTACAGCTTCACGTGTCTTGTAGAGGTGCCTGGACCGGAGTGACATCACATTCTGGCTCCCGGCACCTCTACAAGGCGCGCAAGGGAGCTGTACAAGCAATGCACATATGGATGAAGCTCCGTCACAGCACAGCACCCCACATTGAACCCCAGGCTGAGGATCCACTCCAGTTCTAGTAAGGTAGGGAGACTGGGTGGATCTTTAAAAAAAGATCCACCATTTTTTTTTGAGTGTGTGTGTGTGAATTTCTGAGTATGTAAGATTGTGTCTGTGGTTGTGTATGTATGTCAGTGTTTTTGAGGGCCCGTTCACACCAGTGCAGTGTGTTATTAGCACAGTCCTGTGTGATTAACACACTGTTCCTGCGAAATCCCAACTACTGTGCATTCTGGTGTGGGAGGTGTGTTGCGTTGCCATTCATTTGAATGGTACCCCAAACGAACCTTCCACCCACAGTTCGTACATCTGCACCGGAACGCACGGTACCCTAATGCCGTGTGTTCCACTCGGGTCGCGACTGAATGACTAAGGATAAATGTGGGTCCTGAGGTTACACAGGTTGAGAACCACTGCTTTAAACCATATAGTAGGTGTGATGGTCAGGTGCCCACGATTTTTTTATTTTTTGCCAATCAGGTAACCAGAGAGGCCATCCATTGCATATGGAGGTGAAACGAAGACATGAAAACTACAATGCCAAAGCTACTCTGATATAGACGTCCACCCCAGCTTTAGACATAAATCAGCAAATACCGGTCACACGCTTAAACAGCTAGTGCTGCAAGCAACTAATCGATTCATTGATGATAAATCGATAGCGGGAATAGTTGCCAACTATTCTCATTATCAATCAGTTGGTTGGATCCCCTAGCTCTCTCCTCCACGCCGGGAGTAGGGAGGGCACAGCAAGCAGTGGGCGGGTGCAATAGCCAGCATGCTATTAGCTTTTGCAATTTGAAATGGCCAATAGCAGGCTGGCTATTGCACCACCCCACTACCTGCTGTATTTACATTCAGCTGCCGTCTGCGGAATCTTGCCAATGGCAGCTGTCATTCCCTGGCTGAAGCTAATCAAGCGCCATGTACTTGCAACACAACTATTTTTAAAAAAATTTATAAATAAAAAGGTGGGAAAAAAGTTATTCTCGGTTTCAGCCTGACAAATTCTGCTGCCAGAGGTGCGTTGCAGTGCCATTCATTTTTTTAAAAGGCACCCCAAACGCGCCTCCCACCCTAAGCCCTCGTTTTGTAGCGCGTTCTACGCTCGACGAACGCTCTACAAAACGCTCTACAAAACGCTCAAAAATATAAATCCCATTGTATTCAATGGTCTCGTTCCCACCTTGGCGTATTTCCGCCCGTCCCTAACGCCCTACAAAACAGCCCACGCCTGAAAAGGTACATGTACTACTTTGGGCCGTTTTGTTGCGCGTTTCCATTGGGATACAATCAAGTAGCCTTCGGAAACGCGCGTTTGTCGCACGACTTTTTTACCGCGAATCGCGGTAAAAAAACGCGCGACAGACACGCATATGCAATACGCCTAGGTGTGAACGAGACCAAAGTGTGATCACCTGCACTGGAAAGCACGGTACCACAAAGCTGTGCATTCCAGTGCAGTGCAGTGCAATTGCAATAAATTGTGCATGCAGTTATATGCTGAAGTAAACTTTATGTTTGTAACACTGCATTTGTTTATTTTAAATGATGGGATTTATTTAATAGTTTTTATCCGATCAAAAAAATTAATCGGCCAGCTAATCGAATATAAAAATAATCATTGGTTGCAGCCCTATAAACAGCACCAACAAGCTCTTGACCATTTCATACAGAGATAAACCACCTACTGCAATCCCAGCAATTCTTACCCAGAACAAGGAGCCAGTTTCTAAAGCCTAGCAGCCAGCACTGTGCAACGTACATATGAGCTGTCCCTGTGAAACCAACTACAAAAAATGGAGGTGTAGTAAAGGTCTACCATGTAAATATAAATATACTTTACACCCACTCTTGTACAACAGTGACATGTGTTTTCCCGCTGATGTCAGTCAGTGGTCCAAAATTACATTTTTCCATGAGAGCAAGCCTGTATAAGTACTAAAGCCAAACTCACGAGATTTCATTACTATAAAAAGCACTTTTACTGCATTACATTTGCTGTTCATATTTCCCAGGAACTATGGTAATAAACGTTTTAACAATTGAAGAACCTAGAAGATGCTACTCCGCTGTGCTACAAGCCTGATTGGTTTACCTGAATGTAGCATAGCAAATAGTCATACCGCACCAGTGTACAGAACGTTTTAAACTAGACACTTCAAACAAGGCAAATCTTTCAGTTCATGTACCATGAACCTTCATAGTGTGATGAATGTTTATGTAATGAAATATCAGAACCCAGGGCTAGTTCTTGAGCTCTCCTACAGTATTGGCTCCCCCACTTAACATTGGGTGCAATGACCAACACTCTCAAGTTGTAGGACCTTAAGCAGTCGTAATGCCATTGTCCTAGACCACCACAGGCTCCTCAGGGCTTCCGAAGCTTCATATGGTGCTAACATGACCCTCTCTGCCAATCTGCTCTCCCTATTTCTAGTCTGGGTCTTGTGCAACCCTCACTTCCACTATGATCAAGTTATTGCGGAAGCAGCTCATTCCCGAGGCAGAATTCAGGGGCTGCGGGCACTTTCTTTAGGCACTTCACCCTGCAGCGCCCTCAGGCGGCCGCCTGACTTGCCTTGCGGTAGCGCCGGGCCTGCTTGCGTGACCGTGGGATGCAAGGTTAGCCATGCAGCACTTGGCTACAGTGGTTACTTCCTGGGTAATAAACATTCCTTTACAAAAAGTGCCTATAAACAACAAAGCCAGCAATCCAGTGGGCCCCGCTGCAAACACTCAAATGTCATCAATACTGCATGGAGTGCAGCAGGATCCCAAAGAGTTGTTTTCAGTTGACCTGGTGACCAGGAATCGTCCAGCCTTAACATCTAATCACTCAAGCCCATACACGATCTTAGCTCAAGACACCAGAACTGGGGGCAACAATGCTAGCCACTAGCACTGCTGACAATATACTACACTTTCAAAATGTACTTAGATGTAAGTCAAAAGAGATGGAAATTCTGGTTGTACTACAACATCCATAAGAGAAGACAGGAAGAGAGGGAGCAATATTACAGGTCGGCAGATGCAGGAACGTAGGCATGTAGCTTGACCTCAGGGGTCACAAAAAAAGCCAATTGAGAGAAATAATCACCATCATACCACAAATGAAATAGGACGTTTGGGTGGTCTAACTCTATGACCACTAAGCAAATCAGTGCACTTCAGCGATGCCTGCGTGAAAAAGTAAAGAAGACAAGTTCTGCTCCATGTAAGCATCTCATTTTCTATTTTGGCTGCAGAGTACCTTTAAAGGGGTTCTAAACCCTCCGTTTGTTTTGCCTATATCTACAGCTATGAAGCAGTAGATATATGCAAAAAGTAACAAAAAAAACGCTTTAACAGCGGTTTAAACTCACGTTTTCGCTGCGCGCTCCCGTCCAAGAATCCGAAACTGTTCATGCGGCCACAAAGCATTTTGGGGCGGGCGCATGCGCAGTTCGGATTCTCGGCCGGGAGACGAGTAGAGACGCAAAGTAAGTCTATGGGCACGTGCTACCGCATGCAGACACCGCTGGATCGGAAGTGCCTGCAAGGACAGAGGAGTCAGCGCTGGATCAGAGAGCTGCCGCAGCGCTGGAGGGACAGATGAAAACATCAGGAAAGAAGAAGATCGGATTAAAAGACATCATTTTTTTTTTTAAATCAAGAATCAGCTTTATTATACACAGAAAAGGTACAATGACATAAGGAGACAGTGTCTCAACAATATAGCAACTTCCGCGATACACATTCGGGGTAGGGGAGTACAGTCATCTCATTACATGTATTGAGAGCATGAGAGGGCTAGCCAGCCCAACATAACAAGCGTTGTGTGGCCTTGAGGACCTTACGCATCACATTTGAAAAATAAGTAAGAGACATCATTTAAGGTAAGTGCTGACATTAACATGGGGGGAGGGAAAAAAATGTATCCTTTAATGTCACTTTAACACTTACACTTACGCATTCTAAAGATTAACAAAGTAGACCAGAGGTGGACAAATTAATATGGAATTCGGAGCCAGTCTGTCCAATCCAGGAGCCAGTAGGAATGTTTTTTTAGGAGTCACATCCATTGACAACAACTAGCGAAAACCTTGAATGTTAGACGGCTGCTGTAGTTGTTAAGGAGCATTGGCGACCTGGCTTCAGGGATTTGACCATCTCTGAAGCAGAATATTATGAAAAAGAGGACAGCATAATGAGGAGTGATACTGTAAAATACCGATTTTAATAAACTGCCAAGTAATGTAAAGGGTATGACAGGGGGGAAAAAAAACATGCATCTAAGTCCTGTTGTGGGCAGACAATACACAGCATTTTTGGGGCCTGACTAGTGACAGCCCTGACCCGTCTGTCTTTTGTCAAACTACTTAAACCTTAAAATAAAGAAAACCAAAACAGTCACTACATCCTAGGACGGCTAAGCTGCAATACATGACGTGTTTGGTTTTGGGTACAGTTATGCACAAGGACGGAGTACTAGGAACAGGGAAAGCAGAAGCAGTTAGGGGATATGGAGACAGTAAAGCAGTTAGAACGGGACTGGGCAGCAGATTGTAGTGAAGAGGCAAGCAGCAAAGAGAGAGGCTTGGTGGAAAACAGAGGCAGTTCACTGTGTCAGTCTCACACCAGGAATGCAGTTTCCAGGAAGAGTCAGAGCATCTGATCTACACGTTGCCAGGAAACCAAACACACAATAAATGCAGCGAACGGCTGGCACAGTGCATCACACAGACATATTAGAGCAGGCGTACAGTATACGCACACAGTACATGCTCATGCTGAGTAGTTCCCTGTATGTAGCTGCAAGCAAACGCCACAGTCTACTCAATTGAGTGCAAATTTGTCATTGCCAAAGTAATATTAAAGGAGAAGTATTGGGAGAGTAAAATGTACTTTGAGCCAGCGTGAGGCACGGCATCTGTCACCCTCCGCCTCTATAGATCGAGGGCTGAGCGATCACAAACAGCTAATCACTCAGCACACGGCCATTCTCCAGAGTTCAATGATTGTCAGTTCTGGCTCCCCACAGGGATTCTCCCCTCTCTGTTCCTCCAGGGCTCATTGGAGGGACAGACAGGGGAGGGGGTGGGCACAGCTGGCTCTAGAGAGGATTGTTTCGGGAGGCGGGGGTGTTGTTCAGAGTACTTTAGCGGGCTGAGCGAACTCAGCCGAACTGGGTTGACACCAAGCACAGCCTTATCTCTACCCAGGACTATCCAACTGCTGTTAAGTGGCCAAGCATGAGACAAACAAAACCCACAGCACAATGACGATGTCTCAGTGACAAATAAAAAAGGGGTTGTGGCACAGCATTGTGGTGTTCAATGTAATATATATGTTGCATTAAATAGCAAGGACACAATGTACATTTTGGAAGAAGTGTTGATAATTATTTTCGGATTTTGTCACACATACACTTTAAGGCTGGGTTCACACCTAGGCGTATTGCGATTCGCGGTAAAAAAGACGCGCGACCGTCGCGCGATTCCAAAGGCTACTTGGCTGTATTCCAATGGAAAACGCCCTACAAAACGGCCCAAAGTAGTGCCTGTACCTTTTCAGGCGTGGGCCGTTTTGTAGCGCGTTCGGGACGGGCGGAAATACGGCATGGTGGGAACGAGTCCATTGACTCCAATGCAATTTATATTTTTGAGCGTTTTGTAGAGCGTTCTTCGAGCGTAGAACGCGCTACAAAACGTTCAGGTGTGAACGAGGGCTAAAGGCAACTACTTAGATAACAAGGGAGGCAATGGAGCACTGACAGGACATTTTTCCCTGGTCAGAACGATGTTGCAGAAATTGGGTAGGGCAATGTAGGCTTTGGTGTTAAACAATTTAAAACTAAACAGGTAGCATAGCTTCAATATAATACTATGAAAATAAATTCTCTGAAGAAGGGCACCCGATCTCATGACGAGGAACCATATCTGGATCGACTTAGTCCAATGCCATCAGCAACAAGAGAGAGAGTGAACATAATGAGAGGGACATAAAAAATGCTCCACTCAGACTGATGGCTTGGCTCCTTCTGGTTATACACTAGATCTTTTTCTAATTAAACACATTTTATCTACTTATTTTTGGGCAGACATTTTAAACAGCACTTTATAGAGTACACAGAAACCATCCACATCAGTCCCCATCATCCTCAGAGGTTCACAATCTACGGTCCCTACCTTACTCACACACACTCAGACAATTCTGGATGGAAGCCAATTAACCTACCTGTATATTATTGAATTGTGGAATATATCAAATGTTCTTCTATCCAGCATTCTTTCACTTTGGGTGCCAATGCCGACCATAATTCCCAATACCCAAAGTCAATAGAAAGGCATGAACACTAGAAAAGATTGAAAATCCACCAGTCTTTACCAACATGCATTACTTATCAACCAGGTCATGCCTGCTCTCTTATTTAATAAGCCTTATTGAACAGCTTCCTGCCTTATCGACTGCACATTCCCTAAAAACCTCAGTTCATTATCTACCTCCCAAGAGTCCAATATCCCAGCATCCATTTAATTAGACAACATGGAGAATGCTTTGTGCAGACATACACATCAAACTAATCTACGAACCCTTCTTGGTGTCCGTTACAGAAATATGAGATTCACTTTTAAGGCAGAGTTTCATATCCGTTGTGCATATGAACCTCACAAAAGTATGGAAAAAATGCAAAGAGGTGAACTATACCATCCAGATTTCATCAGTGCTCATATGTGAACAGACAGAATTTAAAAAGCATGGGATTTTGGTTGTTGAACGTTTTTGAGCTTTGGGCATTACAATGCAGGTACGTTTAGGGATTCCTGCATCAGGAACTTGCGATTTTTATGCAGCAGTAATCCCAAACTTGCCATTTACAAGCACCAGCTGTCACCCATTTAAGTTAATGATTGGGTGACATCGGCCATATTTGAAAGCGGCAGAGCACTGGCACATCGCATGATCAAAGCATCTAGGGATACTGATTGATTCCTAACTGCATGTAATCGTATGTGATACCAGCGTTCTGCTGCTTAAGCTGGGTCTGAATCCAGGCTTAATCCCCAAATTCTCATAATTGAATGAACCTTTCCCCCTTACATAGTATCTCCCCTCTCCTTTACAGTTCTGCTACCTCTAGCCAGGGAACATGTACTATGTATGTGCACCAGCCCTTTGACTTACAGCTGTGTTAGCCAGTCATGTAATGGGGGTGCACAAGTCTCATGCCAGCACAGAGGAGCTGAACACATGACATGCCCGAATGATCAATTTAGTTTCACACTTCTAAGGGGTGTTAGCATATGGCTAGGTGTGCCCCATGTGCCCCTCCAGCAGCAGGAGTTCAGTGGCAGCTGCAACCTCTGCTACCCCTATACACGCACCAATGCATATCTAAAACCATTGTTTACTATAAGCAAGCATGAGACAGACTTTGCAGCTTGCCGATACACTGGGTGCATGGAGACCCCCCATACAGGAGATGGAACCATACCCATTCACATTAGAAGAGGCAGCCGACATCTGCCTATGAAGACCTTTTCCCTCAAGGTACAGCAATTCTTTATTAGTAATATATTATGTACACTGGGGTCCCTTGCAGTGGGGAACTTCTGTAATCGAAGATCTGCAGTGCAGTATCAACACATCATCATTCTTTTAGATGGAAAGAGACACCTTCACTAGCAGTCATCCACTTCAATGACTAAATCCCAGCACTACATAAGTACTGCAATTTATTAAGCTACATACTAAAGGGAAAATCTATAAAAATAATAAAAGGCTGCAAACAGTACAGATGTTAAGAAGCACATCCTTTTTTCTTTTTAAAGTAGCAGCAAGTACAATGACGACTAAAATGTGGGTTGCTTTAGATAAAGTAGTCATTCAGAAGGATGGATCTATATTCAGACAAAGATAAAAGGCCAATTAAAGCCTAACTTTTTCTATTACGATACAATCAAGCTGCATAACAGGGAAAAAATATGCCATTTATTAGTTTTTCGGTGCTGGTGTTTAACTGAACTGACAGTACGCTGGAGTGCAGAAATCAGAGGCTCCTGTGTCAGACACACACCCTACTTAGTACACCAATCAATAGTGTTCATGTTCCCTCAGCAGTGTTGCTGATTGGAGTACAGAGGAGGAGTGTCTAACCAGGTGAGTCTACACTCAGGGGTCTCAGAGTCTTGAAGCACGCCTTCATTCACAGTGGCATCTCGTTTTCCATGGTGATGGACACAGCTAGTAGACCTTCAAATGTAAGGCCCCCATTATAAATGGGGAGCAGACACTGCTATGCACTGGACACTGCAGTATAACTCCTGCCCTCTTACAGCCCATTCATAAAATGCAGGCAGACGTGTCAAGCCTGAGGTGCACCACATAGTTGTTTATCGCTGAAAAAAAAAACTATGATTGGAGAACAGGATGGTCAAATGACTGATAAGCACGTGTCCGGATTTTTCCTCCTCCAGACTTTTCTTTATTTATTTTAATTGCACTCTGATTGCTATGGAGTCCCAAAGCAAGGAAAGCCCAATGCACATTTGCAAAAGGTGACCAATGTACCGCATACATTTTTAGGTATAATATAGGAGATATATATCTATAGATATCCTCAGGCTTCTTTTGTCACTAGTGTGAACCTTGCACTGATCTTTCCAGAATACCCACTCCTAGAGAGACAGCAACAATGCTGAACATCTGGTGTTCCTAAACTGCCTGTGTAACTGTGGAATGATGGAAGCAGCGTCTTAAAGCGGATCTTTACACTCAAAAATAAAATTCCACCAATGCATCCCTCTATATATGATGATTAATAATAACATAGGTATGTCAGGTGTAAAATGCTTGATTTTTAAATACTTACACTTGCAGAGCATTCACTTCCTGCTTTGAAAGTGCAAAAAGACTTCAGTTTGCCAAAGCAATGCACAGGGGGATTGCCTTGTCATCAGCAGAGCATTGCTAGGAAATCTCATCTGTAATCTAAGGAGACCTATGTGCATGGTCACATGTCCTAGTCACAGGTGCCAGATTTTCAGGAAGTAATAGGAGAGATAGTAATCTGCCCTTAGTAAACATGGCCACTGCCAGAAGACTGGGAAAGAAAAGAGAAACAAGGTATGCAAAGAATACAAAGCCTGCAATTATCTAGAAGTATGTGTTTGTAGATTGTCATTACTAAACATTTCTAAAAGTGTGTTTGCTGTTATTTTAAAGATATGGGTAAAGGTCCGCTTTAAGAATCTCTTTTTCAGGTGTGATGTCATGAATTTTGGAGTGTAATACAGAAATTATTCTTCCCAGGTTTCCATATAATGGCAGCACACAATATGCTTCCCTTTGTATTCTGAATTATCCTATGAGAGGGAGCGGAGGGCAATTTGAACTTTTCCTGGTTTTGTTTCTGTAGGTAGGCAGATCTATTTTCTTCCCATAGGTGTGATCAACCAATCAGTGTGGAAAATAAACACGTGTGTTCTAGTATAAAAGTTATCAGCGATTATCGTTAGATTTTTTTTTCGTGCCTTCATCGAACCATCGTTCAATTTCCGCTCGAATACCCCATTATGCACAGACCAATGTTGTTTCCTAACTCACCGAATTTCTTTTGTGCATGTGCAGTGTTCTTGCTGCGATTTGTTTTGTACGAAAACACCACTAATCCCTTGATTTTCATTTGATTCGTAAAAAGTAGGGATGCACCGATACCAGTTTTTCGGTATAGAGTACGAGTACCGATACTTTGCTTGGTACTTGCCGATACAGAGTACTGATACCGGTGCTTCCGGCATGGAGCAGGTTTGGGTAATGACATACCGCCCGGCTTCCTGATTGCCCGGGTAGCCGCCATGTAGAGTACATGGCATTGAGGTTGTATGTGGTCTACTCTGATATACATTTTTAATTGCCCGCATTTGTGCCAAGGTGACATTTGTGTGTGTTGTAAAGTAGCCACCGCTCCAAGCTCACTCCTGTGATGGACTACAATCTCAATACAAATTGGTAAACTAAATGTGAGATTGTAGTCCATCACAGGAGTGAGCTTGGAGCGGTGACTACTTTACAACACACATCGGGACCATGGGGAACAAAAGTAGCCACCCTTCAGAAGGAAGGACGGTGTTAGCATGGGATTAAGAGATGATTTGAGGATCTACAGCCGAGTGATACACAAATAAGATACAGTTAAGGTATTTGAATGCATTCTTAAGATTCAACTCCTGAGTTTAGTGTCACTTTAAGGATAAGGGTAAAGTTTCTCTTTAAGCGAACTTTACATTGCTACTTATTAGGGATGCACCGATACTATTACCGGTGCCGATACCAAGTATTTGGTACTCGCCCAAATGCTCCCAATAGTTATCACGATACCGGAACTTCCTTGTCACCAGGGAGCATGTAGCTGGCTTCCCGGGCCAATCAGGAAGCCAAGGGGTGGGTAATAACTCATCTCCCTGGCTTCCTGATTGGTTGTTTGAAAAAGTTGACAACTTTTTCAATAATCGATTTTAATCGATTATGTCGATTAGTTGTTGCAGCCCTACACAATTGATTTATATTATTGCACTAATCCAAAAATTGAATATAATGTTGATTACCGGACCTAAAGCTGGCCATACACCTATAGATTATCTGCAGATTTTCTGTGGTCAGATGGAAAAAGTGCAACAGATTCCTCCATCCACGCTAAACTGTGTGGATGGAGGAATCTCCCGCTGGGCCAAGCTTCAGTATCTTTCAGTATCTGCAGATAATCTATATGTGTATGGCCAGCTTTAGAAGTGGCGGCTGCATTGGTTTTATTTTTTAGGCTTTTCTAACTTTTATTTTCGCCTGCTAATACTTTAAACAACACACTTTTAGATGGAACATATTCTGAATAATTGTTTGTATTCACCCTAAAATGAACCGGAGGTGGGGAATTTCTAAAGTGCCATTATTCTAAGAATAGCAGTCACACCCTTGTAGGTGCACACCATCTCTGCTTCTCAGTCTCTGGCATTGGCCAAGGTCTAGGTCAACGTCCGGTGGCCTACCATTGGTCCATCACTCTGATGGGCAGCCCTGCTAGTAAACTATATGATATACAGGGGAAGGGAAGCAAGGAGAGCACCTCCAGGTTTTGGGGGTTCTAAGATGCTCTGCATTGGAGGAAGTGTGGAACAAGAAATAGAAGCTTTAAGTGCTGACTAGGATTTTAAAAGTGCCAGTTGTGCGGTTGTCATCTTTATTCTTGCATCTTAGCAGCTGTGGTGGAACTACGAATCCCATGAGACTTTGCAAGATTCTCACAGCCACGACCCCCGGAGAGAGATGCTTCATGGGATTTGTAGTTTCACCACAGCTGGAGGGCCGAATGTAATGACCCGGCCAGTCAGCAAGACGGGAAGCGTGTAATGATGTACTCGCCCAAATACTCGGCATCAGCACCGATACTAGTATTGGTACATCCCTAGTGTTTACCATACAATTCAATGAGCCTGCTTAAAGTGTGTAAAGGTACAAAATATGGCCATTGAAATATGCAGAAACCTAATTCTCAAAAGAAAAAACACTATCATAAAAATGAAAACACGAGTCTCTGTCCACACAGGCTTTTGTCTGAATCAGACCTACCTGATGCAGTTTAAAGCCAGGTGAGCATAGATGGAGGAATCCCTGCTGTTTTAATTTCATTCTGACAGTGGCCGCTGTCAGAATACCCAAACGGAGCTTGCAGCTGATTGGCCCACTGGAGCTTGCAGCCAAAGATTTTCCATCCAGCTCCTTCGACCTTCTGATCGAGGGATGCTGACCAGAAGGGTGCCGACAGCGGCACCCACTGTGTGAATTGGGTCCGGTTCATTGCTGAAATTTGCATAGTGTATGGCCAGCTTAAGAGGAGATTAGGGATGCACAGATACTTTTCGAGTACCAGTGCCGATACTTTTCACGAGAACTACCAGGGTTGCAGCGCTTGCAGCTGGGACCTGGCTCTGGCGCTCCTCCTGTGTCCTGAAATCATTAGTCTGTATTGTTTTAGAAAAACTGTCACATGACAATAAACAAAAATGTATCAGTACTCGTACTTGTAAGTACTCGGCAAGTACCAGTACTCACAAAACTGGTATCTGTGCATCCCTTTATTTATATTTATATAAACAAAATCGTACATTAAAACAGAGACGTACAAATCCCGGGAGCTCCGTGTGCTCCTTACAAATGACAGCTGCCTCCTAATTTTTGAATTTTTCTCTAGTGTAGTCTTGGAGCTCAAAAGTATCGGTACATGTACTCGTACTTGTTACCGAGTACTGTAGTTGGTATCTGTGCAACCCTAGAGGAGATCATATGACGATCAGTCAAGAACGCAAATGGATTTCACAAGAATCTTAAGCAAGCTAAATGCACCTAAAAGTACGCTGTGTTTGCCCACCTAGACAAAACTTAACCGTCCTAAGTATTTTGAGATTATTTGGACGAAATCCCCCAAAAAAAGTCAGGAAAAAACACTTTCGGTCCTCTCAGAGCAAATGGGCGTCCCTCGCTCTCCAGGAATCTTTCAAGGGACAAACAACAACAATAGAGAATGTAACTTTAAAAGGTTGTTTGTGAGAAAAGCATGCTGTCCTAGAAGATTCCTGGAAAGAGTGTTACCAGGTACTTAGCTCTTTCCTAGTCATCTTCTTTGAAATCAGCCACCAGAGAGAATAAAAAAAAAAAAAGTCTTACTAGGGAGGAACTCCCTTCCACATCCAAAGGTGCGGTCGTAGCTGGAGAGAACGTCACTTCTGTGCATGTTGGGACTAGAGGCTGGCTCTGTTCTGAACAAGGTCCACTTCTTACAGACCAAGTGGTCAGGGCCCTGGTGAGATGTGCCTTGATCAGAACAGTAAGAGTTTGATCCTTTAAAGAAGAACTCCGGGAAATTACAACTTAACCCTTGCTAGCCCCCGCACTGCAAGGGTTAAGTGCACGTTTTAGTCTAGGATCTAAAATATTGCAAAAAAAGATATGCTCACCTGATTCTCGTTCCTGTGGCAGTGCCCGCTCACCCATGTCCCCCCTCTCCTCCCGCTGTGGAATTTCCCTATGTCCAATGCAAGTCAAGGGGCTTGTATTAAACAAATAGACTTCAAGGACTTAGACTGCCAAAGCCTGGGGGAGAAGAAGCTGTGGGGACCAGTCTAACAGCCAAACAGGACCAAGGATCTTTCTTAATTTAGACCCTAGACCAAAACGAGCATGTAACCCTTGCAGTGCTGGGGTAGCCCCACTGCAGGGGTTGATTTGTAATCTGCACAGAGTTCTTTAAAGCTTAAATTTAGACAAATGACACCAATTTCTGAAATTACATATTCATATTATTATTCATTTTTTACTGCCCGTAGAACCAGAACCTAAGGCATCAGTCTCCTATGACACCTTGCAAAGCATTATTCAGATTGGCAGAGGGAGTTGTAGCACTCGGAGCTGCAGTGTACAGATGCAGACCAGTAACATGCTGACAGAAGGAGAGAGGAAGAGATAACCTCATCAGTCTTTCCAATGACAGGTGACCAGGCTGTACTGCATAACTGCAGCAGGAAAAGTCAAGTCACACAGCAGGTCACTTGCGTTGCCATGCGTTGAAAAAAACCTGACTGCTTCCAGCATGAACGGACTGTCCGTAAATGCAGGTAAGCCTACCCGAGAAACGGCAATGACCACAGGATGAGGGGAGCAAGATCCGACCACCAAGGTGGAGACTTAATTCTGGTCCTGGCCTTCACTAGCACTAAAGGGGAGGGGAGTAACCGGACCACCTACTGCCCGTACAGAGGGGATTCCGTGAGCTAAACAATATCAAGCCTGCAGGAGCGCTCAATGGTGATATGCCTCTTCCGCGGGAGGAAACACAAAAAACTGACAAGGACTGCAGGAGGCGGCCTTTTATTTGAATTTGGTGATGTGTTTCCTGTCCGGTGGGAGGAGCATATATCTCAGAGGCTGTTCTGGAAGACGAATAGTGAAAAGAAAAAAAAGTGCATGCATGACTTCTATTGCAATGCACGCTATTGCAGAACCATGTATTGCGCACAATGCATGGCTGATGGGAGGTTCAGAATAAATGGCAACACAACACACCAGCGCACACTATTGCAAAATTCAAGGATGCGGTCCTGTCACAACACTACGGTGTGAATGGGCCCTCAGTCATGTCCTGTGTTCTCCCTTCTCATTTGATAGACAGAAGCATTTAGTAAAAGGAGTAACAAGTGGCTGATAAAAGAGGGGTGATTAGCTTGTGGATAGAACCCCCCGATAATACACTGACAAATGAAAGTGGTACTTGCAGAGAACTTCCTGTAAAGGAATGATTACATCCCTTTCCTCAAACAGCAGAACCACCTTCATTACTCCCCAAAATGATGGACGGGAGGGGATGGAACTGAACAGACTCTGAAGGTGACATATGGAAAACAGAAAATGAAGCAAAAGAGAACTCGGATTTGAAGTGTGAAGCATTCGCAATTTCTAACTTGAAATTTCTGTATTTACATACTTATAGTTCTGCTTTAAAATGTATTTTTTCTGCTCGCTCCCCCAATAGAGAAAGGGGAATAAACTGAAAAAAGTGCTTCTGGTTTCCAGAAAAAGTCACATACGGGAAAGAAGTTCTTTTTAAGTATAAATGTTTGATCAAAGCCCTGGAACATCCAGCGTTAGTCAGCAAGGACAGTGGTACATCTAATGCTCATTCAGCTAGTTGTGGAATCGATACAAGTAATTCCACAGACACGTGCTCTGATTTACACAGTTATTACTTGGTAGGCGGCAAGCGAAAAAAAAATTCCGATATTGGGAAATGTATTTCTTTCGATCGGCTCTCACAATCTGCTTGTATTTTTAGAGCCCATCAAAAAACACATTTTCTCATGTTAAAATGTTGGTACTCATTCTGTATTTTTCCATTCAAGTCAATAGAAAAACATTCCTTCTAAATCTCAAGGCAACAGATCTAAAAATCCATAGCAACGCATGTATGTTACTCCTCAAGCATTTTCAGGTGGTAAGAACAGTTAGGTCCCAGACACACTTTTGCACCTCAGGAACGCACGCACACTACCACATTGCCGTGCCATTTATTCCGAATGATACTCCAATGAACTTTGCTGATGGAGCTGTGATACAACACAACGTGTGTGAGTTTTTTCACAAGTAGTATGCCGTGCAGTGCGGTGCCATTCATTCTGAATGACACTCCAATGCACTTTGCCGATGGATCTGTGATGCACTCCAACACAACGTGTACGGGTTTTTTCACAAGTAGTATGCAGTGCGATGTGGTGCCATTCATTCTGAATGACACTCCAATGCACTATGCCAATAGAGGTGTGCTGCACTGCAGTGCAACATGCACGTTTTGTTTTTTTTCACAAGTAGCATGTGGTGGCGTGCGATGCGATTAATTCTGAATGGCACTCCAATGCACCTTGCCAATCTGCATTATCACAAAGCACCCCAATGGTTAGGCCTCATGCACACAGGCGCATTAAGAGGCGTACATCGTAAATTCATGCTCTTTTATACGGGCTCAGGAAGCCCAGGTGCTGCATATACCTGTGCGCAGACATAAATGGATGGGTACAAGGTATACTGGAGTATACCTGGGTATTTTGTACTAATGTATTCTCAGTCACAGGTCGGCATTTGGAGAATATGCCCTTATGCTATACACGGGTATATGAGAGTACCGGTGTATACCTGCGTACATCTATTTATGTCTAGGGGCGGCTGTAAATAGCACCGGGGCTAATTCGAAACTTACATTTCAAACCCCTCAACCCTTCCATGTGCATGAAGCCTTTGGCTCTGTTCACACCAGGGCGTTTTCATCACACAGATTTTTCTACGCTGAAAGGTCAACATTGAAAATCCCATACATTCCTATGTATTCCAATAAGCCTGTCGCCTGAAATGATCCCTGAGCTACTTTTGTTGCGCTTATCAGCTCGTTTTACTGATAGACTTCAATAGAAATGCGCTGATCATTGCATTTTCACGTGGTTTTAATCACGTTTCAGCACTATAACGCGCAAAAAAAACCCTGCGGAAACATGCTGACACACTGTCGCCCTGGTGTGAATGGGGCCTTAGCTGGGAGCCTAGCCTTAGAAGCACAGGGATATTTACTGGTAGGAATTGAGAAGAATCATAATATTTATTTTGCCTGCACCTCTATGCAAAGAACTGGAAAACACAAGCGCTTTTGTTGTTGTATTTAGACTCTCTTTAGTGTTCTCTTCTAGACTTGCTACAAATAAAAATACATTCATACAGTTTAGCATTGAATATGAGCATCTTTGTTGACATTTCCAGAAAAAAAAATCCAAATCATGAATTACTCCACAGCACAGCCTCTCACATTGAAATGCATAATTGTCAATGTCATTGGAAACCTGACAGACGAGAAGAGAGCTTCCGAAGTGTTTCAGACTAATCTGGAAGGAAAATCATCATCATAACAAGATACAGAAAAGAAGCAAACAGTACTATGTCCTGCTTTTAAATTATCTTTGCGTTCACAACAAATATAAAACACATAGAGAGCTTCAGAAGATCAAACAAGTTACTGGTGACTACACTGCATTGCTCTTTTATTCAAATCCGCACTGGTTGCTCAATAAAAACCTAAAAACGCGACTAGGAAACACCGACCACAACTCAAGGCAAGAGCCAAATGCTATGCACACCAAATCCAGAATGGTAAAGAACCAACGTATACCTAGATCCCAAATGTGCCCAGGATCTATTGACTCACAAGGTGCTAAATCAATATCTATACGTGAACATAGGGATGCACCGATACTGGTATTACGGTATCTAGTAACAATATTTTTTTCCCGGTACTCGCCGATACCGTATACCGAGTACCGGAAGTCCCATTCAGGAAGCCAGGCGGCGTGTAATAAATAGCAGGGAAGCCATCCCCATGCTTCTTGTCACTAGGTGACGAGAAAGTATGGAGCCGGCTTTCTGGCCAATCAGGAAGCCGGGCGCTGTGTAATGACGCGGCGCCCAGCTTCCTGATTGGTCGGGAAGCTGGCTCCATGCTCCCTCGTCATGAGGTGACAGGGGAGCATGAAGCCGGTTTCCCGACCAATCAGAAAGTCGGGCGCCTCGTCATTACACGCTGCCTGGCTTCCTGATTGGCCGGGAAGCCGGCTCCATGCTCTCTCGTCATATGTACCAGCCATCGAAAAATTAATTAAGTGGACACTCATGCTTGTACACAAGCTTGCCAAATGTGATCATTGCAAAATATGGGATTGTAAACGCAAACGTGCAGTCACACACCGGATTTCACTGGAATAGTTTACTAAAGCTTGTACTACATCACTGGTTTCCCATCCAAGGTCCACCCACTTACGCATTTCACCCAATCACAGGTTTAGCTGAAGATCTCTACGACATTCTTGGGCGGGACACCAGTGATGTGGTAAAAGCTTTAATAAACTATTCCACTGAATCTGGTGTGCGGCTGATCTTCTGTTTGTATGGGTTCATATTGAAGAGAGGACGTGCTCCCAGCAGCAAGCTCCTGGTTCATTGCTTCCCTGAGCTGTGGAGGAGCGGCACTTTCGTTTGAGTGTTCTCCTTGCAAACGTGCAGTCCCCATTGTTTTAACGCCACCTGAAAAGCAATCCGCCATGGATTGCTGATCAGAAAGGCAGTGGAGCCAGCCGCCCATGTGAACAATGCCTAAAAGATCTTTATTAGGACTCATATACATGTGCGTAATAAAATAATGATATCCAAGTAGGATTTTGCTGGCAGAAACGCATACAGTGCTTATGGATCCACGCATTAAGATGCACCAACACCCGTAAAATGTTTCCCTCGTCACAGGATTGCTTACACAGATCTGTTCTGTACTGTAGAGAAGAGGAAGGAGCATGTCTGACCAATTTGTGGCAGAAAAGCGATTACAGAGTGAAGCGGGTCCATCTCTGGTGCCTATTGGAGTGCAGAGTCAGATTTAGACATTCAACATAACTGCTCTTACAGACAAGAGGGGGCTAGATCCCCCAAGAGCAACAGCTTTAATGCTACAGACACAAAAGTCAGAGATTTCCTAGGGCTCCAGCCAGATAAAAGATAACCATACAACCCATTAATGTGTTATTTAAAAAGATAAACAAATGTATTTTAAGTCCAGATAACATCGGACCCGATTTAGTCTTGACGTAAAATGTGGAGACTGCCACTGCTTTGGAAAATTTTAGCCTAGATGTTATGCTGAACCTCTAACTCCAATACTGAGTCACCAAGACAGTATGCATATTAGATTAGACGTGCAGTCTGCCATCTTTCTTCTGGATTAGTGACTCAAAGTATTAAAGCAAAAGGGTCATCAACAAGGTGACTAGTACCTGGAGACTGAGGAGCCAAAGTTATCATCATTTTAGCTTCCTGCATTCCCCTACACAGCGGGTCCCATACCAGGAGAGAGAAGGTAAAATGCAACCGGGCAGCACTACGTTGCGCAATACTGTCAAGCTAAACGTCAAGGTACTTTTGGAGGATACTCTACATTTCAAGAGGCTACAATGGAGGGAACAAACACAAAAGTTGCATTTACCATAATACAAATTCAAGTTTTCAACCAGTAATATAAATCATGACTCAAGCCTGACTGAATTTCCACTCGCCTGCACTGCATTTCCACTCGCCGAGCAGGCGAGTGGAAATTTTGAGCTCTGATTTAGTGTATTCATCATGCTATAAACTAGGGATGCACGATACTTTTTTTGAGTACCAATGCCGATACTTGGCATTTTCATGAGAACTACCAGGGTTGCAGTAGTTGTAGCTGGGACCTGGCTCTGGTGCTCCACCACTGTCCTGAAATCATTAGTCGATATTGTTTTAGAAAAACTGTCACATGGCAATAAACAAAAATGTATCAGTACTAAGTACAGTACTCGCAAAACTGGTATCGGTGCATCCCTAATATATATTTATAAAAACAAAATAATACATTAAAACAGACATGTACAAATCCCAGGAGCTCCGTATGCTCCTTACAAATGACAGCTGCCTCCTAACTTTTGAATTTTTCTCTAGTCGAGTCTTGGAGCTCAAAAAGTATCGGTACTTGTACCGAGTACTGTACTTGGTATCGGTGCGTCCCTACTATAAATCAACACCGACAGCAGAATTATATTCTCATCCGAATGCATGCACCTTCAGGTCCCGCTCACTTCTAGGCATTTTGTAGCTTAAAGGAGAACTATGAGATGAGTAATTTCCACTCACCTCATAGTTCTAAGCCGACCTGTGACAATGAGACTGTCACAGGTCGGCTCAGTAGATCGGGAGGTGAGGGAACACATACCGGGTTCCTTTCACCTCTCGATCCTGTCACAGCTCTCTGCCGTGACACGGGGAGGGGCTGGATTCCCCTCTCCCCGCTCCGATCTGCCAGCGCTGACTGGCGGAACGGACGGGGAGGGGGCGGGTACATCTGGCTCTGCCTCTAGATAGGCAGAGCCAGCTGTCACTCACGCAGCTGGGCGGATCCCGTCATCTACGTCGGGATCCGCTCCAGGTGCGGCGTCTCAGTATACCGCGAGCTGTAGCTCGCGGTATACTGAGCTTAGGGTAACGGGAGGACGCTAGTTTGTGTCCTCCCGTTACCCTAAGGAGAACTATGGGGAAAAACACTGACCCCATAGTTCTCCTTTAAAGCTTCTAAATGCTCAAAACACAAGGAAGCCCATCTATGGCCCCTGTTCACACCTGAGTATTCTGTCCCTTGTAGCGAAATGGCTGTAACTTGAAAAAGTATATCAGCTTCTTCTTAGGTTGATTTGAGCATTTTTGTCCCCATGTGCTTCAAGGGACCTTAAATTAAAATTAATAGTTTCCAAGAAGGAACAAAATGATATATTTTAGGACTAGGCCAGGACTGGACAAATCCCAGGAGCCAGGTAGCCAATGCTCCTTAAAAATTGCAGCTGGCGTCTAACTCAAGCCAGGTTAATAGCCACCAGACCACCACTGGACCAGATCTGAAATGCGGTACATTGCGTTTTGCCCCGTTTTTGCTGCGTTCCAGAGCGGGGTGTTTTTTCTTTCAGCTTAAAGTTGGCTTTCAGGTGAGGTCTAGTACATTTACATGCCTTTCCGTGCATTCCAGACCAGAAAAAAATCAAACCACCAATATTTAGTTTTTTGTGTCTGGTCCGGAACGGACTGTGCTGGTGTAAACAGAGCCCAGAAATACCATAGGGATACATTGGGATGCATTTTTGGTCCGGGCACACACTGTCCTGGTCTGGACATGGTCCAGAACTAGAGACAAATATTGATGGTAAGGGACAGATAAGAAACCTAGGCCAGGGCTAGACAAGTCCTTGGAGCCAGGTAGCGAATGTTCCTTAAAAATGACAGCTGGCACCTAACTTTTGATGTTCACTCTAGCTGTTGTCAAAGGAGCTGGCTCCTGGATTCCATATTACTTGTCCTCCCCTAGGCTAAAGATAGGTATTGGAGGGAAATAATAGATAAGATACTTGGGCACAAAAGATATCTCCCAAAAGGAGGTCCACACAACATTGACACACCCACACATGCACATCCCAGCTCAGATGCCAACTGTACATTTGAATTGTGGAAGGAATGCAGAGCACACCTAAACACATACAAGAAGATAATACAAAATCTATGCAGATAGATGCTTGGTAATAGCTGAACCCAGAACTCCAACACTGCAAGTCAAGAATCCTCACCACTTAGCCAACATGCTGGATGATCTTCAACAGTGTATTCCGAAACACTGACCAGGGCCCAGTATGTGGCCCTGTAACTTTCTATAAAACGCAGCCAAAACATTCCCATATGAAGTGCCCCATGGCAGAAAACACCTCACCAAATAGACTTTCAACCTTTCCTACTTATTCTAGACTTGTCATTACTTTGGTCTGCTAAGCCACTGGCAAACATTTCGCTCTAGTTTTTTTTTTTAAATCCTGGCCATGAAAAATGATATTAGGTGGTTTATTTGTAGTCTATTCTGTTTACTTCTCTGTTTTCTAGGAAGTCACCAACTAAATTATGAACTGCTGAAAAATGCTGCCTTTGTGCAGTGCCTGGAAAACGCAGAGCAGCCTTGGTTTATTCTAATGAGTGTGATGTCATGTTACCATTCATTTCAGGCAGCCCATTAAAAACAGAAGAAAATCTTTATTATATTCAGCAGACTACAATTTCAACTGTGGTTTTATTTAAAAAAGTCACACCAAAGTGCACTCGGATTCTTACAAATGTATGCCTCTTGTGACTTCTAAAAATATCTTCACCAGAGACCAGCAAATAAACAAAATCCCTCTGCCAGCAGGTCACTGATCTAGTCCTGCGATCTGTAAGGGCTTGTTCACACCAAATGCAGACCAGATCTGCATGAGTTTCTGCACATGCAGTGCAGTGTGTTTTCCCGCGTTCCGGCATGTTTTTTTTAGCCTAAAATAGGCTTTCAATGCGTTTTTGATGCATTTGCATGCATTCCATAGCAGGAAAAATAGGGCTTGCTGCAGTTTTTTTTTTATGCTGTGGTACTGAATGCTGCTGTGTGAACTAGAGCCCAAAATACCATTGAAATACATTGGATGCAGTTTTGATCCGTTCTGTAACTGCTCTGCACATGCTCCGCGCTTGGTGTGAACTAGCCCTGACGTTTGTAGATTAATGTGCATGTACAATCAAAAGAAGTGTATTTGTTTGGATAGAGTAGGGAATGGTTACATTTCTGTCAGGTTGTTGTTTCTTTTGGCCTCTCTAAGGACACGTTTACACCGGTGACCTGCGTTTTACCACACCCGATCAACACAGTTCACCGCTAGGATTGTTTTGTGCCCTTTTCACATCACAACGCACGTGTGCAGGGAAGTGCACTGTGGAAAAATGCAACATGCACTTTTTCACATTGCGCCCGATGCCACCGCAGGTCACTATATGGCAGCGCAGAGAAACGCCCTGCTGAAAGGAGTATTGGAGTAATTGGAAACAGTGACAGCTCCAGCAACGTTCAATACAACGCATACTACCGGAGCTGCCACAATGCACTCGCCCGCCCACTAAAACGCAGTGTATAGCAGATGGGCTTGTGTGAATGGGAGATTTCCTTTCACTTCCCCTCTCAGACAAACATCAGGAAGTAAAAAGGAAATCTGGTCATACACTGGTCATTAATTCTCATGCAGCCCTGTGTGTTGAAGGGGATAAAATGAATGAATGCTCTTCCATATTCAGACCAAATATTAGCAGTGTATGGCCAGCTTAAATGGAATTCCCCTCTTGGGCAGTTGTCACCAGAAGATTCCCATTGAAACCTTTATCCTCCCCTTGAGTTGTTCTAAGCATAGATTTCCCATCTGTTTCTGTCTTAAAGACAACGATCACCAGGACAAATGTGTCCCATAGTGATGTAGACATCAGTGGGAGAAAGCAATGAGCTCAGTGGAAATGTTGGTTTCTAAAGAAACTCCAGTGAATTTCCATCAAGGAAGCCGAGCTCAGTGCTGAAAGTATCAAGAGAGTCAAATATTTCATTCCCTTGTTACAAGGACAGCTTCTATGTGTCATTTTGACGTATACATGGAGGAAGCCATATTTGCTGATTACACAAGCAGAATCTCCGTCCTGCTTAGAATCTGCAAGGAGTTTGCATGTCCTCCCTGTGCTTGTGTGGGTTTCCTCTGGGTACTCCAGTTCCCTCCCACGCTCCAAAGACATGCTGGTAGGTTGATTAGGACTTCTTAGACCGTAAGCTCCTTGAGGTCAGGAACTGATTTGAGCGTGCAATACGTAAAGCGCTGCGCAAAATGTCGGCACTATATAAATACACTTACCATCTGATAATAGATGGTAGATAAATAGATATCTTGCTGCACTCCTTACCGGATAAAGAGTAGTAACACGATAAACGGGGAGGCATGCACTGACCACGGATGGCACTGACATTTTCAAAAATGTCGCCAGCACGCCACCAGTGAAAGTGAAATCCGCAAAAGCTCAGTTATTGCAGGAACATTGCCATTCAAAAACTTGTTTTTGAATGGCAATGTTCCTGCAATAACTGAGCTTTGGCTTATTTTGCTTTCAATGGTGGCGTGCTGGCAACATTTTTGAAAATGTAATTCACGGTAGAATCGCGGCAAAATGAATTGCACTGCAGCTGCGCAGAAGCAACGCTGTTCTAGTGTGAACTGCCCCTTGAAAGCAGTACTGAGGCGGGATGTTTTCAAGAAGCTGTTTACAGCCCCTCCTATCCGCCATGACCTGCCTGCATTTAATAGAGAAGCAAAGAGACCCAGTGATGACATTAATGGGTCTAACATAAGCAGGGCTTGAAAAATCCACCGCCGGACGAGTAGCTTCCCGGCCGGCTGTTGTAATTACACGGCCGGCAGCTTTACATTCAAGCGATCGAGCGTCTCCAGAGACGCCCGATCGCTTGTATTAGCAGCAGCTGTCACTGCTGTTGCCGGTCCCGAGAACCGCTGTGCCCGCTGCGGCTGGGACCGGCACGGCTGCTCTGTGACAGGAGGTCAAATGGAGATCGGTACACAATCTTCCTCTGATCCCCCTCTCCGGTCCCCAAATGCAGGAAGTGATGTACATTACATCACTTCCGCATTCTGCTGTCACTCTCCAGCTTCAGAAGCTGGTGAAGCAGATCTCGCTTCATCAGCTTCTCTGGGGGACCCTGGGTGATATTAGGGGTCTTGGAGACCCCTGATGTCTCCATAAAGAGGACCTGTCATGTAAATTGGATATCATATATGGGGATTCTTATCCCCCCTATGTGATAGCAATAAAGTGTAAAAAAAAAAAAGTTATAAAATATAAAAGCATAAAAAAAAAAAATGTTAAGCCCCCCACCTTCCACATACACAAGCAAAAATGTGTTGGGTGCACCTATTTGCGAAAACGACGATTGCGCCTTTTGTGCTGCACGTTACATATCTCCGCCAACATCGGGGTGTGAGCAATAATTTTAGGGCCATTAATCACTGATAACACTAAACTGATGAATAGTAAAAACTTTTAAAGCGTCACCTATGGTCAATTTTCGGTGTGGTCAATGTTTTGTGTCTATTTACTCGACGTAGAAATATTAAAAAGTTGTCACCAGCACACCAAAAAGATTGACAGCAAAAAGTCCTTTAATGACAAATTGCCATTCAGTACAAGCGCTTTCGGGGTCTCAAAAGAATCTGAGCCTGATGAATTTTTGATTGGTACTCACCTCTCCGCCGACTTCCGGGAGTCCCGTCGCAGATCCGGTGACGTCACGGATATCGACGTCACTGGACTCCTCCCCCCTTCCGCAAGTGGCTGTCGGCTAACGAAGGGAAGGGGGAGGAGTCCGGTGACGTGGACGCCTTGACGTCACTGGACTCCTCCCCCCTTCCCTTCGTTAGACGACGCAGAGAAGATTCAGAAGTGTCACATGACCACAAATTTAGATAAGTGAAAGGGGCTTTTAGGTAGGTTTTTTTTTTTTACTTTGTCATGATGACTACTGTCACTGAAACGGAAAGAAATAGGAAATACAAAATTTTGAGTTGTCAGCAGCACATTAATAGAGCAGAAATTGTCCAACAGGTACACTTGTTCTGGTGACATCTAAAACGGGATTTCACTCACTTCTTACTTCCTATTGTGTCTATAGGGCAGAAAGTGAAAAGAAAAAAAAAATCCCAAATTAGGTAAGAAAGGCAATAAAAAAATGAAAGGGCATATAACCTTTTCATACTCTAGCTAGAATGTGAAAATATACTTTAAACTAAAAAAAATAGCCTGTTAAACTAGTCAAAAACAACTACAGAAGGCCAGAAGTATTGAAGTTCGTGTAACCCAGCAATTAGTTAGAGGCGGTATGGGTTAAAGGGTGGCTGTATGGGATGGGGACGGGGGTCCCAGAAATCAGCTTAAATAGCATCAGGGAAAATTGCTGGAAATGTATTTCTTTTTTAAATATTAAAATGAACATGACAGCATGGCTTGCCAAATTTATTTCTATTATGACAAAGCCCTGTGTCATTACTGTACCCAAATTCAGCGCTCCAGTTCCAGCAAAAAAAGACACGCCAGCCCAAACAATGTCATCATTAAACTTTTACTGAAATATCAAAAAGATAATGTTTATAATTATAACACAATCCTATTCATAAAATTTCTGCATAGCTCAGTGACTCATGCTATGCGAAATTTACCTCTTCTCCCATGGACCCCATGTATAGGCCAATGTAGTTGGATCTGTATGTGCGTTATAATTAATCGATTAAAAAAAATTTGATTAAATCGAACACGAAAATTTTAATCATTACCAGCCCTAGTAAAAATAAATGGTTTTTTTTTAACATAACGTACGGAAAACTTTATTTTTTCGGAATTTACTGTTTATATACCACCAAAAGAAAGCTCTATCTGTCCCCAAAAATGTTTTAACATAAATTGCAAGGCTATAGTCTGGGCATGCTTGACTGGTGAGACACCGTAACATTTTTCAAGCACTGATCATAAAGTATTTCATGAAAACCAAATTTACTTAAAATCTGCATTAGCATGTTGATGAAGGGGGAACCAGGGAAGACAAAATATAAGCACATTAAGCTTCAGGTTTCAACAAAACGTAAACCAGTAAGACTTTCATTTCATGGGAAGGTTCAACTGGGCCATACTGCTAGGAAATGATAGTGATCTTCCCACTAAGTGTGCTAAATACAGTCCTTCCTGCTCTAGGATATACAATCCATATGTCACACGATTGATTTAATGCTTTTCTAAAAATCTCTGCATAGACTGTGAGTCTTATACACGGTGACTCTCTCTGGTCAGACGACTTCTCCATTTCCTTTTATCAGATATTCATCTCGGAGTTGATGCAGTAGCGCAGCTTCAGATCTTTGTGACAGATGACATAATTATCCTTCATGGTTTTATAATACCAGGACTACAGCAAAGGGGACGGGTTTGCTCTTGTAGCACTCTCGTGTCACAAGGTTTCTTCTATTCTAGCAGTGTAGCGTCTGCCCAGTCATTTGTGACAAGCTTGCACTCAGACAGGAAAGCTCATAGCTGTAGGGCCACATACACAATAACTGTGCTGGATGCTGTTGTGTTTACAACAACCTGCCAACAGGCTACGCCGTCATGGCAGATAACACAGATCTCTACACTGGAACTTTGTTCAAGCAAAAAGATCTGTGTTACTGCATACTGACAGGATTCCTAACGCTGGACACAGCAGCGTAGGACCTGCAAGCACTATTTTAAGCTTGTCAAGTGAACTGTAATATTGACAATCTAGTCTGATAGCTGTACTCACCATGGTGATGAACAGTGTTCCATGCCGCCTGTAATCTGGGTGCAGTGAATGAAGAGACCCATAGAGATAAACAGTGTCGATGAAGCCTATAATCTGGGTGCAGTGAATGAAGAGACCCATGGGGATAAACAGTGTCAATGCCGCCTATAATCTGGGTGCAGTGAATGAAGAGACCCATGGGGATAAACAGTGTCAATGCCGCCTGTAATCTGGGTGCAGTGAATGAAGAGACCCATGGGGATAAACAGTGTCAATGCCGCCTGTAATCTGGGTGCAGTGAATGAAGAGACCCGAGTCCATCTCGTTCAGTCAAAAAACATGGCGCATTCACTGTTTCAGGCCAATAACAAACACTTAGGAAGCAGCAGAACACCAAATAACTGACCGGCATGAAGTTTTAACCAATGACCATGATGGCCTTCATTATTTCAGGAGAATAGCAGAATTCTCAAGTCATGGGCAATGGCCCCAGCTCCGCCTAAGAGAAGCAAATGAAAACAACTCCTATCTAGTCATAAATCTGTATCATGTGTTTAAACAAACAGTGGCGACAAAGTTTTATGATGGCAACTGACCATGCAGGCACCATCCAGCCACAGCATTAGCTATTCATTATTCCAGTTCTGACCACTACAAAAGGTAAAAATTCATACTTGTGCCTACAGCAAGGGGATGTGAAGAACTATTGGCTCTGGCAGTCGTAGGGGAAGACAATAGATAATACAGGCAAATCTATCCTAGCAAACTGATTGCTGACCCAAGCATGCTCAGGAGAGCGATTAGAGAAGGCCAACAAATAGAAGACTACTACCCGGCAGGACCAGAAACAGAAGGAGGTTGTAAACCTTCTCTTTATTTCTGAAAGTGTGTCGTGCCTAGGCATAGATGGATGGGCAGATATCTCCCTGAGAACAGAAGATGGAGAGACATCTTCTGGTTTGCATCTGATATGACTTTCTTGACAGACTGCAACAGCCCATAAACTGTTAACACTACCAAGGTCATGGGAATTTCTACATGCCTGCCCTAGGGCCACCGTCAAATGGCTCATACCAAGGTCATGGGGATTCCTACATGCTTGCCCCCGGGACTCCGTCAAATGCTTCAGTCTTCCAAACTAGATGAAGCAAGTACTCTAAAGCTGGGTAGACACAGGTAGATTTGATTAGTTCAGCTTTCGGGCAGAAAGCCCACCCACTGAGCAGATTTCGTCTGGTTCATTATCGTCCAAAATTGGCACAGCAGAAAGCTGGAAGATAGATACATGTAATATTGAGACCACACAAAGCACACCCAGTCAGCTTGAAAAAACATTTAAGAGCTCAAACCCTTGTCTCCAATGTTTAGACCAGTGGTGGTCAACTTACTTGTTCACCGCAGTTTCCCTGCATTACAGTGCAGCAGGTGCACTGCCATTCATATGAACGACACCTCAAACGCAACTCCCGGCCGCACCGCGCGGAATGACAATAATGTGCAGTGCGCTTGAAAAAAGTAGCACATACACCACGTTTTCTTTTTTTTAACCACAACACACAGTACTGTGGTAAAGCATTACAGTGTGGTCGAGGGCACTGTGTCCAGGAGGTGTGTTTGGGGTGACATTTAAATGAATGGCATTGTAATGCATCTGCCGCACTGTAACACACGGTAGGTGCATTGTGCGGTAGCATGTGTTGGGGCTAGTTCACTCCAATGCAGTCAGAAAAAATACTGCTTGCCCTATTTTAGCTGCATCGGATCGCAATGGAACGCATCAAAACTGGATGCAAATGCACAGGAAAGCATCTGAAATCCCATTTTAAGCAACAACAAAAATCACGTCAATCGCGGTAAAATGCATCACATTGCAGCTGTGCAGACGCACGCAGTTCTAGTGTTAACTAGCCCTTAATTGCATGGAACCTTGTGTGAACAGACCCTAAGGCCTTATTCACACCAAACGCGTTCCAGGAGCAGAGCAGTTACAGACCGGATCAAAACTGCGTCCAATGTATTCCAATGGTATTTTGGGCTCTAGTTCACACTGCAGCGTTCAGTTGCATGCAAACGCATCAACAACGCATGCAAACGCCCTGGAACGCACTGAAAGCCCATTTTAAACTAAAAAAAGAAAAAGCCCTAAATGCATCAAAAAAGGCGGCACAACCCCCTGCACTGTGTGTGCAGAAACTCATGCAGATAAACACACATTACAGGCTGAGCATCAAAAAAGCGGAAGGGATTTTGAAATACTTTTTTGTATTATCAGGTAAACAGAAGCTTACAAACATCACTTGTTTATCAATTAATCCCTGCTATGTTCTCTTTCTTGGACCAAACTCCATAGCGGGCTATATAGTGAGCAGCCTGAGATGCCATCTCTCCACACTGGGGAAAAGTCACGTGTGGTAAGAGACGGCAGATCACCTTCCACACAACATGTATCTAAGCTAGTAATGAAAGACCGGGTCCGTAACAGGATGAAAGCAGGGGACTGTGTTCCCACCCTACAATTTAGTGTTCTTTACTAAAGAGTACAGTACAAAGCAGAATGTGCTTAAGAATGCGGAATATTGTTCCTTATTCTGGAGTCCTGAATGAGCTATTCCTGTACCTCATACATTTGCGTCTATTCTACTAAACCAAAGAAACAAAGTCCCTATGTACTATTTTTGGAAAGGACCACCACACTGAACTCGCACGCATTATGTTCACAAAATGGGCTATTTTGGTCTATTTTGAAGAGGCAAACCTTAATCGGGCTCCAAGACACTGGAGCAATTGCGTAAAGTCCTTTTTCCAAGCTGGATTCCGAAGAAAGAGTTGGAAACATAAAAGAGCTCTTACTTTACTCTGTGATGGGAGGCCATGCTGAATATTCTGGAGTACAATTTCCTGAATTCCTATCTCTAGTTCAGCTTTGCTCCTATTTTACTGAACAGACAAAGTACCTATATGCCATCTTAAAGGGTTTCTAAACCCTCAGCTTTTTTTTGCATAGATCTACTGCTAGCAAGCAGTAGATCTATGCAAAAAGTTACAAAAATGTTTTAAAAACACGCTTTAAAAGCGGTTTATACTTACCTGTGTGCTCCCTGCGAGCTCGCGTCCGAAAATGTGAAACTGCTTGGGCGGCCGCAAAGCATCTTGGGGCGGGCGCATGCCCAGTTCACATTTTCGGCCGGGACACGAGGAGAGACACAAGGTAAGTCTATGGACGTGTGCACCCGCATGCAGACACCGTGGGGCAGGAAGTGCCAGCAAACACAGAGGAGTCAGCGCTGGATCGGAGACGTGCAGCAGAGCTGGAGAGAAGGCTGAAAACTACAGGAAAGAAGATCGGATTAAAAGACATTTAAGGTAAGTGCTTTCATTAACCTTGGGATGAGGGGAAAACAAATTTGCCTTTAATGTCACTTTAAGGAAAGATCACCACATGACCTCAGACACACAATAGTCACAAAAAGGACCATTTTGGTCTTTTCGGGAAATGTAAACCCTTATCTTGTGTAAAGTCCTTTTCCAAGCTAAATTCAGAAAAACAAACATATGTGAGCATAAAAGCAGTATTACTTTACTCATAGATGTGAGTCTAAACATTCTACACGGGAATTCCAGCCCAGAAACGGATTTCTATTGAATAAGCGGTTTGGCAAATGATTTGCACACCTGAAACCTATTTGTTTCCGCCTTCAGGCTGGGTTCACACCATTTTCCGGACCAGATCTGGAATGCAGTGCACTGCGTTACCACGTTTTGATTTTGTTTTAGCTTAAAATGGTCTTACAGGTGCGTTCCAGTGCGTTGCTATGCTTCTGCCTGAGGAAGGGGATAATGTGCGACCCCGAAACGTTCGTTGCAATACTTGCTATGCTGCACGTCAATAAATAGACGTTTGTTTTTCACCCTGGAGTGCCGGTGTCTCTACTTTTGCTCATTCTTGCGGCGGCTGCCATCCGTCGACTACCGTAGCACCCACTTCTCCAAAGGGATTTTGTGGTCAGGAGTGCGATGGGACCATGGACTTTCTATGCATTCCAGACAAACTGAGACATGCAGTATTTTTCGGATCTGGTCTGGAACGGACTGTGCTGGTGGGAACAGAGGCCAGAAATAGCATAGGGATACATTTTGGGTCCGGAAACAGTCTGATCTGGAGGTCATCTGGATGTGTTGTGAATGGGCCCTCAAGCCATTCACTCCAACTCTTTTCTAAAGCAATGCTACTTACGGGTAACAAGACAGATTTATTACTGGTGTGTGAGAGAAACTGATGATCAGCAAGGATTTTTCCTGTGAAGAGGCAGAGATGAAGCTACATTCCCCAAGATGGCCACACACTCACATGCAGGAAGAAAAAACACTGGATGGATGGCTTACTTAAAGGAGACGTGCAGGAAGAGTAAAAGATTTACAAATGCTTAGAACAGTCATAGGAACACTGCAGCTGTTACATACCGGCTCTATACGGAGAGCTGAATGTTCATGTAACCGCTGATTACCCAGCTCTTGGTCTCTCCTCCCTGCAGAGAGCAATGGTAGTCAGTCCCCAACAGGAGTTCTCCGCTCCCCTTTGTCTATTCCTCCAGCGCTCATTGGAGAGATAGACAGGGGAGGGGGCGGGCACAGCTGGCTCTGGATCTAGAGAGGCCGAGTCAGCTGTCAATCAGGAATCTTGATAATATATTCAGGATCCTTCCTGGCTACAACACAGCTCTGCAATGTCAGCATACAGCGGGCAAAAGCCTGCTATTTGCTGAGTTTGGGGTTACAGAAGTACATTAGTAAATGTGACCCAAAAGAGAAGTAAAAGGAAAGGTTTGTCTTCACTTCTCTTCTGTATAGGCAAAACTTTATTTTAGTTTTGGATAGAGTGCAGAAAGGTGAGAACCTTTGTATTGCTGCCTGTGCCCCACCAGCAGAGATTCACTCTTCTACATGTCCTGGTAACTGCTGTCACCAAAACAGAAAATTAGGGGGGGATTTTTTAGAGGAGTCACCAGAGCAAGTGGTGAGACATTATCCATCGGGAACCCGTTCTGATGACAATTATCTAATATATCAATATAGAGACAGCTCTGCTCATTTCCTGTTGTGTCTCCAGGACAGGAAATAAAGGAAAATCTCCCCAGTAGAAAACAGACATTACAAAAATGTTGTTTTTTTTTATCACAGGTATGTATATAGTGCCAACACTCTACATACTATTCATTCACATCAGCCCCTGCCCTCTAGGAGCTTACAGTGTTAGGGCCCCACTTCATATGCATACATACACACACTAGGACTGATTCAGACAGGAGTCATTTCACCTTCCAGCATGTCTTTGGAGTGTGGGAGGAAAGCAGAGACATCAGTAATAAGTAATCCACAGCACTCCTGACCGGAATCCCAGAAGATAGGTGGGTGCTGCTATGACCTGCCGATGGCGCCGCGTTATCACAAGAATGTCCAAAACAAGTCACCCACACTCCACGAGGAGTGCTGGTGACTTGTTTTTGACATTCTTGGGAGGAAAGCAGAATACCCGAAGGAAACCCACACAAGCACAGGGAGGAGATGAGGGTTTTTATAAGGATCTAAAGGCCTGGGAGAGGGTGTTACGGTACTGGAGATCCAAATACCCATCAACGTAGAGTAGTAGAGATCTGCAACCAAGCTATCAAAGGTCATCAGCACCAATTTCTAACATTTACTGTATGCTACAACTTTACGAATCAAACATTAATACTTATGCGGCCATATTCACTGAGGTGAACAACAACAAAAAAAGCAGGATTCAGCACCCAGCTGATCAGTTTCAGGAGCTAACATGGCATAGTAAGGTATGCGTTCACCAGATCTCACTTTTTTTTTTTAATGATCAACTATACAGAGGAATTTCTTGTTCTTTGGGGCTGGTTCACACCACAAACTCCGCGTTCCTGTGCATCCGGCCTCTGGAACGCAAGCTGGCCATCTCCCAGTGTTCAGGGGCGGGAGGGGGCGTGGCGGTGCATTGCGGTCTCCAGTGTTCTATCAAAGTTTGTGACCACGTTTGAACGTGTGACGTGATCACACATCTTTACGTAATCCCGCCCTGTTTTACAGCGGTGGAATGTGTGACCTGTCACGTGGTCACATTTTTTAATGCAATCCCGCCCAGTTTTTCGGCAGTGGAATGTGTCACCACCAATAGGTGAAGCATTCCAACGCTTTCTCAGCTGTTCCAGGGCAGATCGGCATCGCAGATTGTATGTGCAGGAGAACCGATCTGCCCTGAAATGTCACTTAAATCCGACTTTGTGAGTGCGATCTGACATTCCACAAAGTCAGAAAGAAGTGACATTTCAGGACCGATCAGCTGTTGCGGCCAGATCGGTTCTCCTGCACATACCATCTACGATGCCGATCTGACCTGGAACAGCTGAGAAAGTTTTGGAATTCTTGACCTAATGAGCGGTCACACATTCCACCGCCTAAAAACTGGGCGGGATTACATTAAAATGTGTGACCACGTGAACGGTCACACATTCCACCGCTGTAAAATTGGGCGGGATTACATTAAAATGTGTGACCACGTGACCGGCCACACGTTCCAACCTAGTCATAAACTTTGATTTTACACCCGCACACGGAATGCAGGCACATTAGTGCTTGCGTTCTGGTCCAGTGCGTTCTGCAAAAATAGTGCTGGCAGTATTTTTGAAGAATGCACTGAACCGAAAAACACAGGCACATTAGTGCCTGCGTTCCGGGTGCGGGTGGGGGTTGTGGCTGCGGTGCCATTGACTGCACTGCCACGCCCCCTTCCGCCCCTGAACGCAGTGAGCCGGCCGGCTTGCCTTTCAGAGGCCGAACGCACTGGAACCCGAAGTTTATGGTGTGAACCGGTCCTTAGATCATGCATAGCAGGAGGATGATCTTCCTAACAAAACCCCATCTGTCACCACTGGCCGCAAATCACAAATGTCATGCCATAGAACTTGTAGGACAGTATAGGAATCGACTTCAATGAACCAGGATTCAGAACTTCCCATTTTCTCAAGAATATACATTGTGGGTGGCCAGTTCCGTGAACACTGTAGTTTACATTTGCCATATTTTTACTTTAAACTTAAAAACAACAAAATATAAAATGTAGATGTCAGTAGTTTGGTATGTAAATAAAATCACACAAGGAAGGAAATGTGCCGGCATCACGTTAGCCCCCAGATTACAGTACATGACAACCCATTTGGATGACATGTAGCTGGGAAAGCAGTTGCTATGTTTATTTCCTTTTAGAAAATATTCTTCTTGCCTTTTTTTTTATCTCGGTATTGTTTATATCTTTCAGACCCATTCTATGCATATCCAAGCCCTCAGGAAGGGTCTACACTCCATTGTTTAAGGCAGGCTACCTGTTGGTGACAATGGCAGAACATGCCTGTGCAATGGGGTTGATTTACTAAAGGTAAATATGCTGGTCACTTGGCAAGGGAATTTCCCCTTAGCTTAGTGAATTAGTTAAAAATTCAGGTTGCAAAGAGAACTCAATCATGAGCAAGGAAACATAAATAAAAACTGCATTTTCCTAGCACAGGATTGGATCATACAAGTCAGATGAGATTCAGCTCATTCACTAAGCTATCGGAAAATTCCCTTGCAAAGTGAACAGCCTATTTGCCTTCAAATTTGGGGTCAATCAACCCCAAATGAGTGTCAGTTCTACCACCGATAGTCTATGCCAGATGAGCAAGTGACAAGGTGACAACACAACTACACACCTGGGAGACACGGACAAAACGCTGTCACCCTATACCAGGAAGTGTCTGCACACGGACCGTCATGTCAGGGTAACAAAGGATTATTTTTCATGAAAGCAGCACACCCAACACAATTTTCAATGACAAACTAAAGAGAAGAGATTGTAGTGATTGGGATTACATCTACTGGAAAATAACCGTTACATTGTGACAGCATGAAACAGAACCTACTAAACAATGATCACATCTGTGGCTGAAGGCACGCTTCCTCAACCAGGGTTACAGCTATGTGTTCCTTCAGATGCCAACAGTGGTAGACTCATCTCCCACCTACACTGACAACCAATGTAAGGAAGCAACTTCCAAATTACATTCCACATAAAGGGGTCACTTCTCCACCGGCCACCAATCTGAGGGGGCCCGTCCCCAACGGACACCAATCTGAGGGGGCCCGTCCCCAACGGACACCAATCTGAGGGGGCCCGTCCCCAACGGACACCAATCTGAGGGGGCCCGTCCCCAACGGACACCAATCTGAGGGGGCCCGTCCCCAACGGACACCAATCTGAGGGGGCCCGTCCCCAACGGACACCAATCTGAGGGGGCCCGTCCCCAACGGACACCAATCTGAGGGGGCCCGTCCCCAACGGACACCAATCTGAGGGGGCCCGTCCCCAACGGACATCCTAACGGACTCCAATCTGAGGGGGCCCTTCCCCAACGGACACCAATCTGAGGGGGCCCGTCCCCAACGGACACCAATCTGAGGGGGCCCGTCCCCAACGGACACCAAGCTGAGGGGGCCCGTCCCCAACGGACACCAAGCTGACGGGGATCGTCCCCACTGACCACCAAGCTGACGGAGCTCGTCCCCACTGACCACCAAGCTGACGGGGCTCGTCTCCACTGACCAATCTGCGTGGCACGTTTTCCACTGGCTGCCAAAGTAAGAAGACACTTTCCCACTGACAAGAGGTGTAAACAGACACTAGGACAACGTTCACAGTTTGTTTCTTTTCTCTTTTCCATTATCATTTAATTTTGATTGTGTAAACAGCAGAAGAGTTCTGTAAAGTGATCCGCCCCGGGTGTCACATATCCACGTATGTCACTGAATTTATTCCTCTCCAACTTACTGACCACGCTCATGTGCCACGACCTGAAGTCGTGGCACGGTTCCCCAAGATGGTTTTTAGGGTTCCTCTGGGGTACAGCTGTGGAGAAAGCCTGACCCACAATACATCTAAACCAAGGAACACAAATGTCCTATAGTGCAGCTCACCAGTCCTTAGACGTGGTCGCTGCATTTGTTTTCCCTTTTCAGGCTAAGTACTTTTTCTATACATACAGACTTATACCTGGTGACTCCGCCAGAAATCCAGCGTCCTTGTAACTTCCTGTGTACTGAGCTAAAATCTCTAATCATGTTATCATCCGTCCCAACTATCGTCTATAAACTACAAACCTCTCTCTTCCCATTTAACAGAGATGAGGAAGAAGTGTTTGTTATCCAACTCCGTAGTGACAACACTGCTCCTTGTGAATTAAGTGAGCGTTGTCACCCCAGCAAGCCCTGACAAAGAACTTCTCTGGTTTGGTCCCATTTGGTGTGGTAAATATACCATTGAAAGCATTGTCATCCCTGCCCAATAACTGCAAGGAAAGACCTGTTGCTCCCGCCAGTAATCTTGCCAGCAGATCACTTCATATGCTCTTATCAGTTGCATTGTTCCCAGATTTCTCTGTCAACTACAAAACACCCCCCTATGCTATAGAGAGGAGGACAGAGAGAGGTGTTCTATAGTCTTAACATACTTCCACTACTAGGGTGACAACGTTCTTTCCACCGGTACAGTACAGTAAATTAGTTGTCACCCTAGGACAGGAAGTGTGTTATTTGCAGGATCACCAGGTGAAAATAATGGAAAAACAAACCTGTAGCCAATGCAGCCAGCACATCGTCTGCAAGATATTATCGTAACGTTCTTGGGTTAAGATATCATTTAGGGTCTGATCACTGAGCGCTGCAGTGCCAGTCATTCCTAACTGCTCTCCAAAGCATCTTGCTATCAGCCATTTACCACAACGCACAAAGAAAATTGTACATGCGTTTTTTTAGTGTGATTGGATGCGGTGGGCGGCCCATTGAAACAAATGCGCTGCCTTAACGCAACCTATGTAGTGCACTGAAGAACGCGCAGGGGTGATGGTGTGAGCCTATCCACATAGGAGCGCATGATCAAACTAGCGCACATTGGTACCGTCATCGCACGAAGAGCGCAGGATGAGCCGCATGCAGTGTGATCAATGATGGCAGAGGGGTCAATGATCAGAACACCCCCTCTTATGTTGCCCGGTGATCGGTGTGTGTGCTGTCAGGGGGAATGGGGAGGTATAATGAGCCTTCTTTTCATTGGTATACACTTATTACACAGCTTGAGAACACTGAAATCATGGCTCTCAGATGAGTGACAATGCCAGCATCGCAGAACTTTTCTTTTTTGTTTACCATGGAGGAACCCTTTAAATTATCTTCAGGGCTCCTCCTTAAAAATTATTTCAGATCCAAGTTGCAAATATTTTGTCATAGAGTGCAGGGGTAGCGCGACAGAGGCATGGGAGAGAGGGGGGAACCCGGCAGCATAACTTATCCCGCCGGATGACTGTCCCCTCCACTCTCTGCCGGCGTCCATCACCGAGATGGCCACCGGCAGCTAAGTGCGCGTGACGTCATTACATGTATGTATGTATTATGATGTTGCGTGCGTGTACATATCTGGTACTATATCTGGAAAAGACCTCTAGACAGTAGGTTTGTCCTGTCAAAAACAAGGCAACCAATTTGAACTACAATCATGCTAAAGGTACAAAAAAAAAAAACTTTGTGGGCTTCCTGTTGTTCCTCTGCAACAAAAGATTGAACCGCGATTCCAAACAAGTGCGCAGAAGATAAAACCATCCTGAGGATTGTCCTCATAGTCTTTAGATATGACATCATTATTATCGAGCAATGGGAAAGGTGGACAAGAGTCAGGCCAAGTAGCAGTAGCGTAAAGCTGCCCATACACCTTACGAATATCGGCCGCTTTTCGTATGATATTCGTAAGCTTGATGGGCAGTTTACAACCGCAAATACGGTACAATTGTACGACTTGAATTTCCAGCAGGCTAGAAAACTTCTGTCGAATCGAATGAAATTCGCTAGGTTGGTGGTGTTTTCGTACGTCAAAAATCGCATCATTAACACTGCTCGTGCACAAAGGAAAAAAACGATCCCATCAATTAACGAAATTCGACCAGGTGATTTTGCTAATGAGCGCTAATTGAACTATTTGATGGTCTGTGCGTGATGAGGCAGCCGTACAAAACATTTTGTACGATGATTGCAAGGTGTATGGGCACCATAAGAACGCTTAGAATCCTGGATCCGAGTCATTTACTTCTTGAAAGTTGTTCATCATGGTACATTTAAAAGAGAACTATGGGGTAAGTGTTTTTCCCCATAGTTCTCTTAAGGGTCACGGGAGGACATATTCTAGCGTCCTCCCGTGACCCGTATATCGCGAGCTACAGCTCGCAATATACTGAGACCACCGAAGCCGGGACGGATCCTGACATTACTGTTGAGATCCACCCAGCTGCGTGAGTGACAGAGGGCTCTGCCTATCTAGAGGCAGAGCCAGCTGTACCCGCCCTGCAGGGGATTCCCCCCTGCGGGGAGCTGTGAGTGACAGTCACGGCTCTCTGCAGGGATAGATCGAGAAGCGAGCGAGCGACGGTATGTGTCCGCTCACTTCCCGATCTATTGAGCCGACCTGTGACAGTTTCATTGTCACACGTCGGCTCGAACTATGAGGATGAGTGATTTTCACTCACCTCATAGTTCTCCCTTAGACCCCATTCCCACTAAGCGGATTGTTGCGCGATTTCCGCCGTGAAATCGCGCATTTGTGCCGCGCGATATCGCGAGAAGTCGCCGGCCAATGATTTTCAATGGAGCCGTCTTAAATGTACAGCTCCATGTCGCCCGTCGCGGTCGCAAGTTGCTCCTACAGGACCCTTTTTCCGGCGGATTTTGCGCGACTTTTCAATGCAGCCCGACGGTGAAGGTCACGCTACCGTCGCTGAAACGACGCGCTATCCCGGCCGCGCGGATCAGCTCCAAAAGGTATGTCGCTTAGTGTGAATGGGGCCTTAATGTACAGCTCCATGTCGCAAGTCGCTCCTACAAGACCCTTTTTCGGCAGATTTTGCTCGATTTTTCAATGCAGCCCGACGGTGAAAGTCACGCTACCGTCGCTGGATCGTCTCCCCGAAAGTCGCGTTATCCAGGCCGCGCAGATCCGCTCCAAAAGGTATGTTGCTTAGTGTGGATGGGGCCTTAAGCAAATCAAGAAATGTTGAGCATGGGGGAGGTCAGATGCAGAACATATTTGAGAATGGAAAGCTGGTCGCCTGATGAAAGTTGGCTGCAGAAGGATTTTCTTTGCGCAATGAGAGCTGCGGGCATTTTTAAGGTAAGAAAAAGTAGGGTATGGACGTCGTAGGTGATTCCACCCCAAAGGGCATACGGAACAAACTAAGGCAGCCACCTCCAAACTTGTGGCAGGGACTCGTCACAAGAGAAGTGCTAAAGCCTGACTACATACTGCATTAGAGGACACAGCTAAAAATAAGATGAACCGTTACAAGATTTATGCAAATAGCAGAACACTACTGCACTTTCACGTCATTTGCATAATGCTGCACTCGTAGCTTGTGGCATACACAACATAAAAACAAAACCAGGACAAAACAAAGCAAATGTAAGATGATGTCCAAGGCCCGAGTATGTAATCATAAAGAGAACTTAAAGTAGTATTAAACGCTCAATCTTTCCTTCTATAATGATCCCAGATCAGACATCTATACATTGCCCAGCAAAGTATTTCTTTACATTTTGTGCCCAAGCACTTAGGCTGGATTCGCACCTAGGCGACACCTATTCTGCACGTTTTAGGTGTGTCTTTAGCATTTTTTGCGCATATATTAAGTTGCGTGTTTTTGTGAGCAGATTTTGGCACATTCAGGTGAATGGCCAAAACTTGCGCAAAAACACGCCAAAAAATTGCAATATGCGTTTTCTATTGAGTCTATGGGACAAAACGTGCTGAAATCTGCTCCAAAGTAGCTCATGTACTATTTCAAGCAAGAGGCGTATTTCTGCTTGCGACAAAACTCACAGGTGAGAATGGGCCATAGAAATGAATGGGATTCCTTGGGTGGAGCGTTTTGTCTCGCTGAATCAGCTATGAGAATACACCAAGGGGTGAATGGAGCCTTAGGCCTGGTTCACACCTGGGCGTTTTGCAGCGCGTTCCTACCCTCTGTAAAACGCTCAACATGTGAAAACCAATGATTGCCTATGGGCATGGTTCCCACCTGGGCGTTTTACAGTGCGTAGGAAAGCGCTGCAAAACGCCCTACGCCCAAAGAAGTACAGGAGCTTCTTTGGGGCGTATTTGCCACGCGTATTCATTGGGATGCAGCCAGGTAGCCCTCGGAAACGCACGTTTGTTGCATGTTTTTTTTTACCGCAAATCGCAGTAGAAATGTGCGACAAACGCGCATATTTGATACACCTAGGTGTGTACCCAGCCTTAAAGTCATCGTGTTTCCAAACATCTAGCTGCAACTTTCTCAGCTCAGCTTCTCTAAACTTCCTGTCCAGTATAAGATCACAAGGGACCGCACAGTCTCCAACAGCAGTCCATCTAATAGCTTGGAGAGGGGAGGAAGGAGGAGAGGGGAGCAGAGCAATAGGCTGTGGAGACGCACACAACTTATTAGTGCACACAAGGGTAGCGCCATAGGACCCAACAACAGAAAGGAGCCACCCTGAAAAAGGATATCAGGGCAAGTGCTCAGGGCATCAGAAAATTCTGCAAGGAGCTAAAACTGTTTAAACATTAAGGAGCAGCATATATTGTAAGTGACTTATTCAGCATTTATAATAAATTAAAAACCTTTTAACTTTATTATCACTTTAAATGTGCCCCAAAAATCATCCACCTAGCTTAGGTCCCCTTACCCCAAAGATGTAGGAACCAGCCCACCTCTGACCCGTTTCAAATGCCTTCTAACTCTACCGTGTATTTCCACTTTTGCAGCCAAATCACACAGCATAGCTTAAAAAATAACTTAAAATAATAAAACTTGCTGCTTACCCAAAGAAACGGTTTTCTGTAAACTGAATTTTCCTCTGGAATGCACGGGGACTGGTGAGGTTAATCTTTACTATTAATAACCCTGCCCGTACCGTGCTGACATTTTAAGCTAGATTGGAACACTGTCTATCCTAACAAAGGGTTAAAGATCTCAGCTCAGTGTCCCCCTAGTCGTTCTATGGGAACAGCCAGAGTTTCCTGTTACTTTGAAATTATTATTATACATGATTGATATAGCGCCAACAGTTTGCGCAGCGCTTTACAATATAGGGAAGACATTACAATCACAATACAAATCAAGACAAGATGGTAAGGAGGGCCCTGCCCGTGAGGGCTTACAATCTAAAAATTGTACAGAGGCGCTTGCAGTCTGTCCAAACGTCCATTGCACAGACATCTAAAAGTTAAAGTAGAATGAAACCTTCTTTTTTTGCATATATCTACTGCTAGCAAGCAGTAGATATATGCGAAATCATAAAAAAAATATAAAGAAGTTACCAAACAGGTTATTACTTACCTGTGTCTCCGCTGCTCGCTCCCGTCCGAAGATTCTCGAGCAGCCGTGAAGGATCATGGGGCGGGCAAATGCGCAGTAGAGATCTTCAGCCGGGAGACGAGGAGAGACACAGGGTAAGTCAATGCAGGCAGCCCAACAGTGTGCACCTGGACAGACACCGTGGGACACAGAAGACACAGCATTTAGCACTGCACGTAGCCCGACAGTGTGCATGCGGACAGACACCGTGGGACACAGAAGACACAGCATTTAGCACTGCACGTAGCCCGACAGTGTGCATGCGGACAGACACCGTGGGACACAGAAGACACAGCATTTAGCACTGCACGTAGCCCGACAGTGTGCATGCGGACAGACACCGTGGGACACAGAAGACACAGCATTTAGCACTGCACGTAGCCCGACAGTGTGCATGCGGACAGACACCGTGGGACACAGAGGTCAGCACAGCATGTAGCCCGACAGTGTGCATGCTGACAGACACTGTGGGACACAGTAGACACAGCAGTCAGCACTGAATCAGAGATTGGCACCAGCGTTGGAGGGGCTCCTGAAAACTACTGAAAAGAAGATGATCGGATCAAGGGCCATCATTTAAGGTAAGTCCTACAAGCAGCATGGGGAAGGGGGGGGTGACTTTAATGTCACTTTAGGAAATATTTTTGCAGAAATGATTGTTGATATGCTGTGTGAATAGGAACACATAACAAATCGTGGGGTTTTCTAAAATCTGACTGTGAATGTGGAAATACACTTTAAGTTGATAACGTGCCTAGAGAAGGAAAGCTTCATTCCTAACCCTTAATGGCGATAGGATCAATGCCTACATCAACATTCTACCACAGATTGTATAACTGTTCTTTTAGGAAAACATCCAACACTCTTGTGCAACAATTGACCGTATCAGCTAGAACCAGATCCTCTAGAAGACAATCTCCTTGAGTAAAGAACCCCTTTCATTGTTTAATATTCAAATATTTTTCTAGCTGCGGGTGCGGGGAAATATGTCTATGCTAGTAGTGAATCGATATGTGTGTTTGCACACTGGGATTATAATATAGGCTCGCTGGTGATTTTGTTTACACAATGATTACTTTTTTTTCTCGCTACAGCAACCTGGCAGCTGGTATTTGTCAACCTTTGCTGATTAAGTTCTTTGACTTACTGCTTTAATTATTTGAGGAGGTGCTACATAGTATAGTAAAAGGGCCAGCCCAGCCTAAAGTAGATTATTTTAATTTGGACTGAATACTGAATATCTGTCAAGAACATAATGGCCAGATCTCTGCACCAGAATACAGAGTGCACGTACCTCTCCTCATGTCACCATGTGTAGCTTCGCCATGATTGACTTTGTTGTGGGACCAGGGCTGCCCTCTTACCTGGGGTCCGGTGGGCACGGCAGAGATTGTAGGGTCCTTCTTGGGGTGATTTGGTGGCCGACAGCGGCGGGTTGCGGGTGAGCGCATGCGTGACACGCGCATGTGACCCTGCTGTGGCCTATTAGTCGCCTCAGGTCCTGATCAGTGCCAGGGAGGGCCTTGCGAGCACTCCTTCTCTCCTAGCCGTCCAATTGGTTTCCAGGGACCTGTGGCTTCCTTGCTGCCCAGACAACGGGGGCATCGTTGGCCGCTGATGGGTCTAAATTCCAGCCAGAGCCAAGACTTATTACCGAGTTATTCTGCCATACCCAAAGCAGCTATGAAGCCTCATTTCCTGTTTCCTGCCTTCCTTCCCAGCTATTTGGATCTCCTGGTTATCGAGCCCTGGCTTGTCTCCCCGTTTATGATACTCGCTGCCTGCCTCGACCCGGACTGTACTCTGACAACGCATTTTGGATCATCCTATCTTTTACCTTAGCCTGGACTCTCCTTCTGGCATTGCTCCCTGCTATTGGGTTCCACTCCAGCAAACAGGGGGACTTCACTCCTTCCCTAACAGACTTCTTCAGGAGCGGTCCTAAGTTCCTCTCTGCAAAAATTCTGCAAATACAGTACAAAGCAAAACCTGTTGATCCTACCAATAAAAAATCAAGAGAAAGGCCAAAATATAAAAGAGAAAGAAAAGCGCTGAACCAAATTCACCAAAACAATTCTGAAATGTGACAGAACGTTGTAGGCTCAATTCAGTAAACTAGAAGAATGTTTTTTGCAACCATGCAACTTTTTTTTTTTTAACCTCTCGTTGGCTGTCATTGCTGAACATAAAGGTTATGATGACAAATAAGAATCACTGTGGCTTCGTAAATGGAGCTTTGTTAAAATAACATATTGTGGCACCAGAGAGAGTAAAACTGGCCTCTCTTTTGTAATTTCCCTTCTGATCAAATGCTCTCCAATAGGAATATTCATACACAACAGAGTGAATGGGGAAATGCTGCATTATGGCCACTAGATGTACTGAGGATCACAGGAAATTAATACACGTTAGTAAGGAGATACAATGTTACAATTCAAGATACCGCTGGAGGGAATGAGCATATAAATGTAACTATGAATACTACGGGATAGCAATAGTTACATTTTTATATGCTCATTCCCTGCAATGGTCTCTTGAATTGTAACATTATATCTCCTCACTAGCATGTATTTATTTCCTATGATCCTCAGCTACATCTAGTGTCATGCAATAGTAGGGTATTTTCCTATTCACGCTGTTATGTATGAATATACCTATTGAAGAACATGGGACCAGTGAAATTAAAAACATTAGATTTTTCGTACAACTGCCCCATCATGCACAAAGCATTGAGGATTACAATCAGCGTTTGTTAGCAATATCACCTGGCCGAATGTCGTCGATTGACAGAACGGATTTTCATTTGCGCATGTGCAGTGTTCTTGGTGCAATTTTCTAGCCTGCTGGAAAGACAAAAGTCGAACGGTTGTACAGTAAATGCGGTTGTGCACTACCCATCAGCTGTGCGACTGTCGTACGAAAACGCAATCGCAAACGAAAATTGTGCGATATTCGTAAGGTGTATGGACACCTTTAAAAAAGATGCATTGGGGGTCTGGTTGCACAGTGTGGTGGAAGCCTGACAGAGTAAGGACTATAGGTGCTAATACACCTTACGATTATCGTACGCAATCGACTTTTCGTACAACAATCGTAAGGAGTATGGGTAGTGTGCAACCGCCAGTACTGTACAATCGTACCACATTTGTCTTTCTTGCATTTCCGAAAACTTTAGTCGATCGTACGATTTTCGCATGGTTGGTGGCGTTTCCGTATGTCAAAAGTCGTACGATTAAAACAGCTCATGCGCAAACGAAAATACGTGCGGTCCATTACGGCAATTCGTCCAGGTGTTTTTTTTAACTACCGCTGATTGAACCTTGCAATAATCGGGCAGGATGGGGCCGCTGTACGACAATCGTACGACGGTTCGATCATCGGACGAAAGGTTTTGTCCGATAAATCGTAAGGTGTATGGGCACCTTAAGGCGATCCATCTACTCCCCTGGACAGCTGATCCATCTACTCCCCTGGACAGCTGATCCATCTACTCCCCTGGACAGCTGATCCATCTACTCCCCTGGACTTAACAAGCATTTAACCCTTCCAATGAAGGGAAGAGGCTACAAGGGCATTTAAAAAAAAAAAAAAGCCTAAAAGAAATCTTCTGAAGCCCTCCCAAGTGTATGCAACTCACTGTAAAATAAATGGCAGTAAATGTAAAACTCCCATTAGAGCTGCACACAGGGAGTAGTAATTAAGTGCATACAAGGGAAGAATAATGCTGTCATTCTATGCATTATGCATACATACTGATGATTCAAGTGCAGCCTGTGGTTGGACTGTGGCTCTCCTGTGGTCAGTACATTTAAATACTATGAAACCACAAGCAGATTTCAATGAACTGGAACTCACCTTCATTTCTATGTAGGGTGATTCCTATGTGGGTGCTGAAGAGAGATAGTAGGCACTTTCAGTGTCACCAAAGCTGGCAAATTGGGAATGTTTCAGTTATGAAATGATAATTGTATAAGAAATAATTAGATAACCATTGCTAACCTCCAATGGCTGATCCAATGGCTTTAGTACTTTCTCAGTCACTGACCCAGAACAAACAGTCAAATCAGGTGTGTGGACCATAGATTTTAACCATTTTCTAATCTGGTTTGTGCCTTATGCTGGGCACACACCTTACAACCATCGCAAGACTTTTGTCTTGCGATGGTTGTAAGGTAATTAAAAAAACATACGATCTGCCCATCTTGGACAGGCAGATCGTACTTGCGATGATCGCAAGCCGCGACCCCCTGGGGGGCTGGCTTCCGATGAGCGCAATGCCGAACGGGCAGTTTGCGCTTGCGCACACCGGCCCGTCCGGCTTTTATCTTACAAACATGCTACACACCCGCCGAACATCGTACGATGCTCGGCGGGTTTCCAAGCATGTTCGTAAGTTTAAAGTCGTGCGACCTTACAGTAGTAAAGGTCGCATGGCTTCCGCACACCTTACGATAATCGTACGATCGCGGGATTTACTTTAGAAAGTACTGAAGCCAGGGACAGCCAAGCAACCAGCATTTCTCAGGAGATCAGTAATGTCAGCCTTGATATTTCTCCCTATACATGATATCTGCTTCCAGGACAGGCACAAGCATCAGACGTGATGCCTGCATCATTTATTGCCAGTCCTCTCCATGCAGCCGCCGGTCATAAACACCACTAGAGGAAACTGCTAGACAACAAGAAATTGGATCTCTACTGAATAAACGCTCATTCACAACATGTCCATTGAACCGCGTTGATCTGCATAGACTAAAGGCAAGGGCGATGCAGCACACGTCTTACAGGTGCAACGCAGCGAGCGGCATAAAAATACAGCATTTCTGCATTTTTATACAGCGCAACTGGCTGCACCGCAGTGCGTTGCAACATGCTACAGTGCATAGAGCTGAAGTGTCCTTTGCACCCACATTAATAAGGCCTCAGGGTCTATCCATTGTGATGCAATAAATGGATCCGTGCCAGGTGCATTAAGCTACGGCAGCCCATTTGTTTAAATCGTCTGCCCAATGTACCACATTGGGCCAACAATCATGCCAGCAGCATTTTGACAGACAAGCACACCGTACGACAGTGCATTACTGTGCGTCGAGATGGACTGCAAAGCAGGTGCTCAGAATGAATGCTAACATTACTGCAAAGTATGATCCATGTTAGCAAGTTATTGTACTATTCACTTTGAATGGGACCTAAATTACTGATGCATTGCAGGGCACATGCATTGAAGCACACAATGCGCTGTCTAAACAATGCTGCATATCAGTTTTTTTTACCTGTTGCGGCATGAATGGTGTGCGTTAATGCTAAGTACATAAACGGGATTTATCAAAACTAAAGCAGACAGAATCTGGAGAAGTTGCCTATGGCAACCAATCAGCTTTGCTCTTTCATATTCAAAGCTCATTGGTTGCTATGAGCAACCGCTCCTGTACGTTAACGCAATGCACCAGAATGGAAAAGTGTAAATGAACGATAAACATTCCACTATTTTCAGTAAAATCATGTTAATAGTACACGCTCGCAACACCACTTTAGCTACCGTAAAGGTCCAGTGTATAATAATACAAATATTAAAACCTTTTATTTATGACACCATACTCAGAGATGGCTCTTATTAATAATGTGACACCACGCAGATCATCAGACACACCATCCTCCCATAGGGGGAACGTCACATCCCTATAACAAAACACTAGTAACCCAGTGCCAGCATCATCATCTTCAATGTTTACAACCATAGTAACAGAAGAAAAAAGAAGGCAGTGAGCGCTCGTCAACGTGGTGACGTCACGCTGGAAAACGTCTTGCACAGGGGGAGTGACGCACTGCTGCAGCAGAGGCCATGTTCCCATGGCGACATTGACGTCAAAGACGCTGAGACTGCTGCAGAGTGACACCATGTGGCAAATGATGGAAGGCACGGAGCATAAACAATAAGCTCAAACTATGGATTCACCTTCTCATCTTCTTCCTTCGTCTGTATAATGCAGGTTTATGACTGCAGCACACACAAAAAAAGGCGATAACTGATTCACAAAGATAAGACCTGCGACTGGGGGGGGATCTCATCTTATGGTTGCTTGATAATTAAAAAATAAACAGCGTCACATGAAACATTGGATGCTCTTTAAATAACCTGGATGCTATTATATTAAATAGACCCTGTCTATATGTGCACTTCACGTATTTTAGGCATTTTATTGATCTGTAAAAACCTGATTTGTGCAGAGATGTCAACCTGAGAGAACAACGTATGGGGTGATAATGATAAGGCACTCACAAATACTTGGGGTACCTACATTCTATAAGGGGATGTGGCTTAAGGAGAACTATGGGGTTAAACAGAATATGAGGTGTCACTGTGCAGTGTCCATACATACAGAACATGAGGTGTCACTGTACAGTGTCCATACACACAGAACATGAGAGGCGTCACTGTGCAGTGTCCATGCATACAGAACATGGTGTCACTGTGCAGTGTCCATACATACAGAACATGAGAGGCGTCACTGTGCAGTGTCCATACATACAGAACATGAGGTGTCACTGTGCATTGTCCATACATAGAGAACGTGAGGTGTCACTGTGCAGTGTCCATGCATACAGAACGTGAGGTGTCACTGTACAGTGTCCATACACACAGAACATGAGAGGCGTCACTGTGCAGTGTCCATACATACAGAATAAGAACAAACACTGAGAATTACACACAGCATAGAAGACAAAAGAAATAGTCAGGTGAAGGGTTCATACATACAGAATGAAGAAGGAACAGAGAAAACATGAAGCTGTGTCAGTTTTAGTCACTGCTGACTAGAACAACAGGTTGAGGATGAGGTGGGTGCTGCTGGTTCTGGTTCTCAGTCGCATGCTGAAAGGCAAAGCGAGTTGTCAATCAGACAGCTGGGGTGGATCCCAACCTTATTATAGGTAGGGATGCACTGATACTAATATTGGCATCGGTACTGATACCGGGTATGCTCATTCCGATACTGGAACTTCCGATATCAGGAAGTAGGGCGGAGAGCCATTACACGCCACTGGGCTTTCTGATGGGCCGGGAAGACGGCTTCATGCTCCCTCGTGACGAGAAAGCATGGAGAAGGCTTCCCGGGAAACCGGGCAGCGTGTAATGACTCGCCGCCCGGCTTCCTGATTGGTTGGGAAGCTGGCCAATCAGGAAGCGTGGAGGCCAGTCATTACCTGACCCCCAGTTTCCTGATTGGCCAGAAAGCCGGATCCATGCTTCCTCGTCACCTGGTGATGCGAGAGCATGGAGCTGCCTTCCCAGCTAATCAGGAAGCCAGGTGGCAAGTCAATACACATCGCCTGACTTCCTTAATGGAACTTCTGGTATCAGTATTCAGTATCGGCGAGTACCGAAAAAAAATCTATTGGTACTTGATACCGAAAAACTGGTGTCGGTGCATCCCTAATTATCGGGATCCTCCTTGACTATAGCTCAGCTGTGCCCCATCAATAAATGTACTCCTGTGACCAAAAAGATAATTATAGCCAAAAGAAAGTTTGGCTTTACTTCTATTTTAATGGGAGTGCTGACTGTCACTTTAAAGAAGCTGCTAGTCAGCTTTTAAAACCTTCACATAGTGCTGAAAATACAAAACATATCAAATGTTGAAAATGGACCATTTTAAGAAAAAAATAAGGTCATTTTGAAATTGGCGACAGCAACATGTCTAAAAAAAAGTTGGGACAGGGCAACAAAAAGCTGGCAAAGTGGTAATAAAAAGGAAGAACATTTTACAGCTACAGGTGAAACTCGATTAGAATATCGTGCAAAGTTCATTTATTTCACTAATGCAACTTAAAAGGTGAAACTAATATATGAGACTCATTACATGCAAAGCAAGATAATTCAAGCCGTGATTTGTCATAATTGTGATGATTATGGCTTACAGCTCATGAAAACCCCAAGAACCCCAAATCCACAACCTCAAAAAATTAGAATATTACATGCAATCAATAAAACAAGGATTGTACATAGAACAATATCGGACCTCTGAAAAGTACAAGCATGCATATGTACTCAGTACTTGGTTTGGGCCCCTTTTGCAGCACTTACTGCAATTACTTTTGCACGATATTCTAATTATTCGAGTTTCACCTGTATATAAGTAAATTGGTAACAGGTCAGTGACATGATTGGGTATAAAATAGAGCATCTTAGAAAGCCTTAGTGTCTCAGAAGTAAAGATGAGCAGCGGTTAACCAATCTGTGAAAAGCTGCGTCTAAAAATTGTCCAACAATTTCAGAATAATGTTCCTCAATGTAAAATTGCAAAGACTTTAAATATATCATCATCCACAGTACATAATATCATCAAAAGATTCAGAGAATCTGGAGAAATCTCTGTGTGCAAGGGGCAAGGCCAAAACACAATATTGGATGCCCCGTGATCTTCGGGCCCTCAGACGGCACTGTATTAAAGATTTATGGGTTGAGTGAAATATACTCATCAAGCTGATCTGTGACACAGAAGCTGTCATAGGTCAGCTTCGTGAACTCAGCGAACGCATACAGTCGATCGCGGAGTTCCCGATCCTCTACCTGTAGGGCGGGGTGGATCTCAACAACATTGTCAGGATCCGTCCCGGATGTGGCGTGGCTCTGCACTCTCAGCATATAGCAGGCAATAGCCCGCTATATACTGAGTTTGTGGTCACCGGAGGACATTAGTATAAGTACTCCTGTGACCCGGAAGAGAACTATGGCTAAAAAAGTTTAGGCCATAATTCGATTTTAAAAACAGGCCGGATTCTGTGATGATCATTGCATGGGCTCAGGAATATTTCCAAAAATCACTTTCTGTGAACAGTTTGACGTGCCGTCCAAAAATGCAAGTTAAAGCTCTATCGTGCAAAGAAGAAGCCATATCTGAACATGTCCCAGAAATGCCGCTGTCCTCTCTGGGTCAAAGCTCATTTAAAATAGTCTGTTGCAAAGTGGAAAACTGTTGTGGTCGGACGAATCGAAATTTTACATTCATTTTGGCAACCATGGGCGCCGCGTCCTCCAGACTAAAGAGAATCGGGACTTTCCGGCTTGTTATCAGTGCTCCATTCAAAAGGCTGTATCTCTGGTGATATGGGGGTGCATATGGAATGGGCACCTTGCTCATCTGGAAAGGCGCCTTCAATGCTGAAAGATAAAACCAGGTCTTAGTGCAGCATATGCTCTCATCCAGATTACGTCTTTTTCAGGGTAGACCTTTCATATTTCAGCAGGACAATGCTAAACCGCATACTGCATCTATGACAACGGCATGGCCTTTAAGCAGGAGTCCGGCTGCTTAACTGGCCTACCTGCAGGCCAGACCTTTCACCAATAGAAAATATTTTGCGCATCTTGAGACGAACAATACAAAAAAGAAGACCCAGGACTGTTGAGCAGTTAGAATCCTGTATCAGGCAAGAATGGGACAACATTCCTCTCCCAAAACTCCAGCAACTGGTCTCCTCAGTTCCCAGACGTTTACAGAGTGTTGGTAAAAGAAGACGGGATGCTACACCGTGGTAAACATGACCCTGTCCCAACTTTTTGGAGACATGTTGTTGCCATCAATTTCAAATTCAACATTTTTTCTTAAAATGGTCCATTTTCTCAGATTAAACATTTGATACGTTTTCTATTGAGAATAAAATCTTGGTTTAGGAGATTTGAAAATCATCACATTCTGTTTTTATAGAGATTTTGCACGGTGTCCCAACTTTTTGGGGAAATGAGGTTGTAATAGCAGGACTGTCACTTTAAACAAGCTGCTGCAGTTTCAACAAAGCTTGCTGAAAGCACTGCAAAAGCTTTCTGTACACACTACAAGCAGAAACTCATGTGAACAGCACTTTGGCCTCAAGGAGCTTACAATCCATGGTCCCTATCTCACGTGCACACAAACATGGTTGATTTTTACAGGAGGGAATTAACCTTCCAGCATTTCTCTGGAGGAATCCCATACAATTCACAGGTAGAACATGCAAACTCCTAGCAGACAGTGTCCTGGCTGTGATTCTAACCAGGGACCCCCAGTCCCTGGGATCAATGCTCATCCCTGGATTCTAAGCAGGCACCACAGTCCCTGGGATACAAGGCAGAAGTGCTAACTACTACAACACTTCATACTTTTCAAGTAGAAATGCCATTCTTTGCATATTCCTCTTTTACACACGTAAATAACATGCCAATAAATAGGTGGAATGCACATATAACCCTATGGGAAGCTTGTTTTCAATGGTCTGGTGAAAGGTTCTCTTTAAAGCAAACTGGAACACATGACCTGTTTGCGAAACATGAGCACTGCAGGTAAGACATAGAGAATAACAAAGCACAGGGGTAACATGAACCATCTCTAGGCTGGAATAAGTAACTCGCCATCTTTTTTTTAGGCACAGTCGGCCTCACAAGTCCAAGTACCCAGCTAGCTATTACTAATGCCTCTCTAGCACCACACTATAGTACTTCCGGTCCCCTTTGGCGCTCCGTGTAGCGTCACTTCCGCCCGCTGTCATTGGCCTAGCACCCCGTGACAAACTCAAACGGAAGTTGCGTAGAAGGCGACGGTCGCGCCAGCGAGAGCAGCACCGGGGGGGCTCTTAGACCGGAAGGGGTGGAGTTACCGGAGCACCGAGTGAGTGAAGTCAGGAGATTGGTGGTCTTAATATGCCGGTGGGAGGGGTGGGGGGCTGTCATGGTGGCAGAGCTGTGTGCTGTCCCATTTGGGCACAGGCCCCATCATTGAGCTAGGAGAATGTGGGCTCACCTGGAGGGTGTGTGATGGTTGGGAATAGAAGGGGATGCTGAGCCTGAGCTGCAAGAGAACCGGTCACATTCAGGACTTTATACAAATGGCAACCTCACCTCTGACCACCCCTACTCTGTGCTATATACCCCAATAGTGGCTGTGTACCTCCCCCTGGGGGCTCCATGGCACACTGCCAACCCCTGTTCTGTCATTGCCAATGATCAGTACAATCAACAGTTGTGGTCCGTATGGCATCCCTATCCCTGTATATTAGTGTTGGAGCCTGGTGATTGGTCGCTCAGGTGGCAAGCATGAAAGGAAGCCCCATAATCTGCAATTATGTACAGCACACACCTGTCACCTCCATTGATGACGGGTCCAGGATCCTGCCAATGCTGTGCCCCCCCACAGCCACCATTTCCACTGCCCATACTTCTGGGTCCTGTTGTGCGCCTCTTTCGCCATTAATGTTGTGTCCCCTGTACATGTGTGCACGTGGTAAACTGTCCCCGGTACTTAGCTGTATTCATGACATGCTGAGAATACGTCTGGACTGTATACAGTAAACAAAATGTCATCAGGAGCCAGAGAAAGGGAGGTGGTATGTAGAGTGACTTTAGTCCTGCTATAAGGGCAGGCGGGTGGTGTGTAGAGTGACTTTAGTCCTGCTATAAGGGCAGGTGGGTGGTGTGTAGAGTGACTTTAGTCCTGCTATAAGGGCAGGCGGGTGGTGTGTAGAGTGACTTTAGTCCTGCTATAAGGGCAGGTGGGTGGTATGTAGAGTGACTTTAGTCCTGCTAAAAGGTCAGGCGGGTGGTGTGTAGAGTGACTTTAGTCCTGCTATAAGGACAAATCCGAGGCAGTGTGTGTTCCCATTCACACAGCATACCTAAACTTTATTTATTTAAACCTCATCTTTTGTTTCTTTGGAGCGGTTTTTCTTAGGACTCTATGGGCAGCCTTGTTGCTTAGAATGGATGGCGATGTGAAGTAAAGGGGTAAAAGAGGAGGCATTTTTTTACCATACAAAGAGAAACAGCCGACAGTTTCTACCAAGCAAGCAGAGCCGTCAAAAGGCAAGTATGTAACATTGGGTAGCGCTAGAACAGTAGCTGGCCATACACCTATAGATTCTCTGCAGATGTTCTATGATCAGATGGAAAAAGTGCAACAGATCCAATCATATTGTTCTGGTATTTTGACAGCCAGCGGGGCCGACTAGCAAGATACTGAAACTTGGCCAAGTGGGAGATTCCTCCATCCACACAGTTTAGCGTAGATGGAGGAATCTGTTGCACTTTTTCCATCTGACCATACACCATCTGCAGATAATCTATAGGTGTATGGCCAGCTTTAGATGTGGCGGCTACATTCATTTTATACGCTAAACTGTGTTGATGGAGGAATCTCCCGCTGGGCCAAGATTCGGTATTGCTAGTCGGCCCCGCTGGCTCTCCAAATACCTGAACAATCTGATTGGATGCAGGCATTGTTCTGGTATTTTGAGAGCCAAGGGGGCCGACTAGCAAGATACTGAAACTTGGTCCAGTGGGAGATTCCTCCATCCACACAGTTTAGCGTGGATGGAGGAATCTGTTGCACTTTTTCCATCTGACCATAGAAAATCTGCAGAGAATCTATAGGTGTATGGCCATCTACTGTTCTAGTGCTACCCAATGTTACATACTTGCCTTTTGACGGCTCTGCTTGCTTGATAGAAACTGTCGGCTGTTTCTCTTTTTGCTCATTCATATAAAGTTATTCTGATGGTTTTATTTCTAAATCAGCCTCCTGTGCCATTACTGCCATCTTTGTATGGACAGATGGGCATTCTTCAGGACTGAGCAGAGCTCACGTAATGATGTGTGAATGCCAATCAGTCCTGGAGTACTGTGAGTCCAACTCCTGGACGCGTGTAATCTACAGGCCAGATTTAAAGGAAAGAATACATTGCTGGATCGAAGAGGAAGTGGAGGACAGCACTGGAGTGCGGAGTAGATAAGTAGGAATTGGCTTTTTTTTTTTACATGAGAGGGGAGAATCCCCCCCAAAAAAAAAAGATCAAAAATATTTGAGTTGTACTTTATTGAAATGAACCTAAAGCGTTTGTGTTATCTACACAGCCCAGGCTGTGTCTGCCATGCATTTCTTCAATTAGAGCTCCAAACATTTTTGTATTTTATAGAGTGAAGAATGGTTAGGGCCATTGTGGAGTTTTTTTTCTTTTTGTCAGTGCCCCCATTAGGGAGATTTTCTGCACTTCCTGTCCAGGTCCTCCCCATTCATGGAATGGAAAGAAGAAGACATTTCTCTAACAGAAGGATAAACGCTTTCAGGTTTTTTCATTACTGGGAGATCTGTCACTGACAGCAAGTGGTCACCAGGAGAGGAAGTGAGGGGAAAATCTCATCAAGGATTAGGGATGCACCAATACTGGTTTTTCTGTATCGAGTACCGATATTTTTTTTCAGTACTCACAGATACTAAATACAGATACTGGAAGCCCCATTAAGGAAGCCAGGCATGTGATGACTTGCTGCCAGGCATCCTGATTACCCGGGAAGCCGGCTCCATGCCCCCTCATCACCAGGTGACGAGGAAGCATGGAGACAGCTTTCTGGCCAATCAGGAAGCCGGGCGGTGAGTCATTACACGCTGGCCGGCTTCCTGATTGCTCCCTCATCACTGAGTGACGAGGGAGTATGGAGCCAGCTTCCTGTCCAATCAGGAAGGTTGGGTGCGAGTCATTACCTGCCCCCCAGCTTCATGATTGGCCAGGAAGCCAGCTCTATGCTCCCTGGCCCATCAGGAAGCCTGATGGCGTGTAATGACTCGCTGCCCGGCTTCCTGATACCGCAAAGTCTGGTATCGGGAGCATTTGGGCGAGAACACATACTCGCTCAAATACTCTGTATCGGTGTATCCCTATCAAGGATACAGACCACACATAAAGGTGGACTCTAACCCTTCTTCACTCTATTTTAAAAAGAAAAAAAAATGTCCCTACAGGAAATGCATTGACTTAAGAGGTCAGAGGAAGCCACAGTGCTTGGTGGGGGATACAGACATTCAACTCTTATCAAATTCAGAAAGCCTCTTTTTCCGGGCTGGTTTTCTGAGTATTCTGCTGTGTGCAGTCTGGGCAGTCCTTGATATAATGTACTCCACCCTGTGAAAGTGAGCCCACCAGAATGTTAGAAGATTTCACTCATATTTCATCATAAAAGTGACAAGGCTGTTCATACAAACAAGGAAAAAGAAAGGGAAGGCAGCTTAAAGTAGAACTATGAGGTTAGGGCTTTTCCCCATAGTTCTCTTAAGGGTAACGGGAGGACACAAACTAGCGTCCTCCCATCACCCTAAGCTCAGTATACCGCGAGCTGCAGCTCACGGTATACTGAGACGCCGCAGCCGGGACAGATCCCGACTTTACTGTCTAGATCCACCCAGCTGTGTGATTGAAAGCTGGCTCTGCCTATCTAGAGGCAGAGCCAGCTGTGCCCATCCCCTCTCCCGTCCGTTCCGCCAGTCAGTGGTGGAGGATCAGACAGGGGAGGGGGGGAATCCCAGCAGGAAGCAGTGAGTGACAGTCACGGCTCTTTGCAGGGATAGATTGAGAAGTGAGCGAGCGACGGTATGTGTTCGCTCACTTCCCGATCTATTGAGCCGACCTGTGACAGTTTCATTGTCACAGGTCGGCTAGAACTATGAGGGTGAGTGATTATCACTCGCCTCATAATTCTCCTTTAATTGTAGCAAAACCACAAATGTGAAAACACTGCCATCGGGACTGAAAAAGAGAATTGAGAGTCTTGAGTTGTCATCAGAGCAGAACAACTATCCAAGAGGAGATTTACCTCTCTTTGGAAATGTTTCCTTTCACTTCCTGCTGTGTCCATAGGGCGGGAAGTGAAGGAAATTGTTTCGAATGTAATACAGATCAGAATGGTTGGTGTGTTTGGCTTTAGATATACTTTATGTTGTATTTTGATACAATTACTACATATCTGTCTTGTAAACTTTTGTCTTTCCAGGCAGATTGTCTGCATAATGAGTCAGGGGGACACAAACTCTGCTGCTGTCCCTCATGCTGCTGAGGATGTACAGGGGGATGACCGGTGGCTCTCTCAGGTAATATGGGGGATGCTTTGGGGTGTCTTTTTCCTTATAACTAAAGTGCTCTTGTCCTCTAACATGCTGTTTGCAGATTCTTCATCTCCAACACTTTTGTTCCCGAGTATTGAAATCGGGTGATAATAATCCTGAGCTGCTAAATTATTAACGTTTAAAGGATGGCTATTACAAAACTTGTGCTGTATACAAATATTTTCACCACATGTATTGTCACAATGGAGACAAAGCATGTAGGCATACTATGTAAGACTTCAGGATAAGGTTACATTAATTAATCCTTTTTTTATTATTATTTTGTTAAGAACTAGGGGAATTTTTGGTGCTGAGTTGTCCAGCTCTCCTATTACAAGTTCCCTAATTGAGTTTTATGTGAGTCCCGAAGTTAAAACCTACAGCGTTTGTTACTGTAGGCACTCTAAGGATTAATTCACACTGTTGTGGTGTTTTAACGTGCATCGTGCCACATGTTACCATGCATTGCTTTAAGGCAGGCAATTCATTTTAATGAGCAGCGTAACACACCAAAAAAAGGTACATGAACTGCTGCTTAAAAAGCAGAGCACCTCAACACATATTGGTGGGTTACTGTACGTTGCGGTTTATGAATGGATTGCACCAGCGTGCATTACGCACATTACCACAGCGCAGCAGTATGAACCCGGCCTTGGTCTCGCATACTTTTACTGCTAGGGATGCACCGATATATCGGCCACTGAAACATATCAGCCAAAAATGGCACATTTGGCAAAATGCCGAAAGTGCAATTTTCTGGCCGAAATAGGGGTGCATCCATGTATTCTCTCCGCTCCGTGGGAGGAGAGTGCTGTAAGCAGCCAGCATCTCTCCTCCCCGCACCGCTCAGCCTACTGTCACAGATCGGCGGAGCTGTGTGTGGGCAGAGACAGCTGCCATTGCTGTCACAGGAGGCTGAGCTCCGCTCGCTCAGCCTCCTGTGACAGCTGTCAGGATGGAGAGCGGGTACAAGCAGTCAGTGATCAGTGATCGCTGAGTGTTTGTAAATAATTGAGGACATAGTATGTTTCACCTCCTGTTCATTCGTGCTTGTGGTTATAGTAAACATACTTTGTCCTCATGCTATGAATGAACAGGAACACTCAGTATAGAGGATTCCTGTTCATTTATAACAGGGGCTACAGAAAAAGAGATTGAGGACTCTGTGTCCTCAAATCTCTTTTTCTATTTTAAAAGGGAAATATCAGGGGTCTGTTTAGACCCCCAATATTTCCCCAAAGCCCCTAAAAGTAAAGTAAAAAATATTTAATAAAAATGAATAAAAAAAACTTATATATATATATACAAGTTTATAAAAATAAAATATTTTTTAAAAATTGATAAAGTTAGAATAAAAACATGTTCGGTTTTCGGCCTGACATTTTTTTCATTTCGGTTTCATTTTGGTTTTGAAATTTTCGTTTAGGTGCACATAAGCTTTCTGCTCCAACTCTTGGCAATTAAGCAGTTGTTGTTGTTGAGAAAGCCATGTTAGAAGGGCCTTGCATATAAAGTGCAGTAACCTAAACCAGGGAATACTTTGTTAATGGAAATATGTGCATTAGAGGTTGACTGGCACTTGCTTAGGTAGGTATATTCTTTAATGGTTAGTATGCTATGAGGTTTTGACTAGTATAACCTGAAGGAGGCAGTATGATAATCACTTCAATAAATGTGCAATATTGTGCAGTGTTAAAATACATACAACATGAAGCTCCAGGACTATCACAAAATTCAGTTTGGAATATTTTAAGTAAATTGCCTTTTAACTGGATGGCCCTTTTAAGAAAACACATTGCTCTCTTCATTTTTGTAGAAGTACACGATGTCTGGCTGATCAAACTTGCTATGATACACTATGCCTTGTATCCAACAAATAGAGGAATACCCTCAGGTGCAGGAAGCTGATTTGTCAGTTGTTATTTATGATATTCAAGTACCGCTGCAGTGTGTAGTCAGAAAAAAAAGTGTCGGGTACACATAACAAACCCATTAATCATCATGTTTGTCCATCATGTTTGGCATGCTCGTTCAGTTGGATTTTTTTGCATGTTTATACAGTTTTCTCATGAAGCGCTTAATAATCAAAGCCTGAACGTTGGCCATCCCCTTTCCCATTTGCCCTCTACCCCCCACTGTCAGCACTGCACCCTTGGAAAAAATAAACCCAATATATTTACCTTTTTCTGAGTATCAATAGTGACATCACTGGCCCTATTAATCCTCCTCTTCCTGCTTCTGATATCTGCAGCATTCACCTGTGAGTCCTAGGTAGAGGCAGAGGCTTGACACCCTGGGATCATAGTAAGTGGGTTGAATGATGCTGGGCATCATTTGACCTGGAAGATTTGGGTCGCCATGTTGCTAGATCAATGAGTCCGCTGGGGACACTGCCTGGGATCAGGTGAGTATATCTGTCAGAGCTGTCAGAGCTCAGTAAGCATTGAGGGCAAAGCATCCACATGACATGCAGAAAATTCCCTTTCTTACAAGAAGAGGTGAACTATGGAAGCCTACATAATTGTCTTTTGACAGGTGCACTTTAACAACATACATGAAATAGCTGACTGAAAACACAACGTGCACAGCTCACCCCCTATCATGCGTCCCCACAATCCACACCGCGGTTGTGCTTTGTAGAGATGCATGTGGAATAAAGTTTGAATTTCTTTGGACGATTATCGTGTGCTGGTTCCACACATGAAATAGCTGCATTTGTAATAGTTTTTATTGTTGAACAACATAGAGCAACATGCAATTCTTTTTTTAAAAGGGTTCCTTTGAAATGACTTCTTCTTTGACTCTTTCAGCACAACAGGTTTGTATTGGACTGTAAGGACAAAGAGCCAGATGTCTTGTTTGTAGGGGACTCCATGGTGCAGTTAATGCAGCAGTATGAGGTAATGGGCTTTTCTTTTTGTTTTAACGTTACTAGGTTGCCTCTAAAATATGTAATGTGATGACTTTAGCTGCTTATTGTTAGCATTTATAGGCAATAAACTATTATTAGCACTTAACACATTTAGAGGGAATAGTGTTTTCTTAGACTAATAAACAGCTGAATGAGTCAGAGGAGTGATTCTTCCCTCTCCCTGTACGGCTCCATACAGAATTTTAGTAACAGAGAGAGTAGGAAAGCAAGCTGCTGTTGAGCTCTATTATTAGAACTCTTACAATGACCTGTTATACCATGGGTGCGCTCTATATCAAATGTTCATTCTTAAATATAGAACCTATCTAATGTAATAAAACCTATATTAATTAAAGGAGAATTATGAGGCGAGTGATTTTCATGCAGCCTCATAATCTGAGCCGACCTGTGACAATGAAACTGTCACAGGTCGGCTCAGTAGATTGGGAAGTGAGCGAACACATACCGTCGCTCGCTCACTTCTCGATCTATCCCTGCAGAGAGCCGTGACTGTCACTCACGGCTCCCTGTAGGGATTCCTCCCCGATCCTCCAGCGCTGACTGGCGGAACGGACGGGGGAGGGGGTGGGTACAGATGGCTCTGCCTCTAGGTAGGGAGAGCCAGCTATCACTCACGCAGCTGGGTGAATCTCGACAGGATTGTCGGGATCCGTCCCGGCTGCGGCGATCTCGGTATATAGTGAGCAATAGCTTGCTATATACTGAGCTTTGGGTCGGGGGAGGACGCTAGTGTATGTCCTCCTGTGACCCTTAGGAGAACTATGGGATAAAAAGGATGCCCCATAATTCTTTTAAGTAAGCACATAAACTGTGAAAGTCATATAGAAATGACTAAACAGGTTTGTAGCATATTGCTAAGTAAAAACAATAACAGAAACAATCATGATTAAAGGGCAACTTGTGTCACGGATGTAGGTATGCAGTCAGACATTGTACTAACGTCTCCAGTTTTCATAGTCTTACCTCTATGTCACCAGAGTTAGACCCAGTGCTCTCTGTAATCACCAATCTTCTGCAGTTCAGGTTTGTTAGAACACTTGTGCTTTGGGGTTTGACTGTTAATCGTTCATGCAATCCCAAAGCACTGTAGTATAAGAGCAGAATACTACTATTCACTGATAGACAAAGGTACTTGAAGGCATTTTCAAGCAAAAGCAGCCACAAATCATAATATGCAGGAGTACAAAGCAGTAAATATATTAAAAGGTATGTGACTTTAAAATGAGTTTGTGCCCAGACTATCCTCATTAAAGCATTTACATATTCTGAACAAGCAGTAAAAACACTTTAAAACAAGCCCTTATCCACCTCTGTAGCTGTAGGTATTGTGGAAAAATTCAATAGAATAGAAAAACCGAAATCTCTGTTCCTCTTCTCTTATTTTCTAAGGCAGGAAAAACTTGGCAGGCTGCCAGCTTTCTATTGTAAACAAACACCAGGTCCTTGTACACTGCTAGAAAGTCTTTATTGTGATGGTTGAGAATGAATGACTTCACAGTGCACGCAGCTACAAAGGTCAGTGAGGGCTTATTTAATCACCCTCACTTTTACTGCTTGTTATGAAATATGAATACTTGTCCATTGTCTTGACACAAGTGCATGTTGCCTTCTAAATTCTACTTGCCATCTTCTAAATAGGATATTTGTATTGACTGAATTTTGTAATATGTTTCCAAATGCTTTCTAGCCTCAGCGTTTATCTTTAGAACACAACAGGGGTATCTGTACTGAATAGTCCAAAACTCCCAATTCCAACTAAATCTATTCCAAAGTCCAGGGCAGCCCATACATTGCATATACCCTGTTTCCCCGAAAATAAGACCTACCTCAAAAATAAGACCTAGTACTATTTTTGGGAATTGCTAAAATATAAGACCTCCCTCGAAAATAAGACCTAGTTGTGACCATTGCCAGGGCCAGTGGTGGCATAAGGGGGAAGAGCCGTGGGAGTGGCAGGAGAGAATCAGCGGCGCCAACGAAGCCAGCGCTACAGGAAGCGAGGCGGCACCGGAGGGAGCAGAGCCGCATAAGCCGATGCCTCCTCTATAGCGCTGGCTCCTGTCACAGGCGGAGTGATACCAAATGCGCTCGGCCTGTGAGGAATCTATAGTGAAAGCGCGCTTCGCTCATTCGGGCCAGCGATTGGTTAGCAAATTGCTCTTGTGAAGGTACGGCACCCCTGATTGCCCTGATCACCATATCTTTGTACATGAATAAGTGTGGATTGTTGAACATTTAAAAAA
>NW_017307490.1:187594-205313 GCF_000935625.1 Nanorana parkeri | reverse complement strand
ATTTATAACAGGGGCTACAGAAAAAGAGATTGAGGACTCTGTGTCCTCAAATCTCTTTTTCTATTTTAAAAGGGAAATATCAGGGGTCTGTTTAGACCCCCAATATTTCCCCAAAGCCCCTAAAAGTAAAGTAAAAAATATTTAATAAAAATGAATAAAAAAAACTTATATATATATATACAAGTTTATAAAAATAAAATATTTTTTAAAAATTGATAAAGTTAGAATAAAAACATGTTCGGTTTTCGGCCTGACATTTTTTTCATTTCGGTTTCATTTTGGTTTTGAAATTTTCGTTTAGGTGCACATAAGCTTTCTGCTCCAACTCTTGGCAATTAAGCAGTTGTTGTTGTTGAGAAAGCCATGTTAGAAGGGCCTTGCATATAAAGTGCAGTAACCTAAACCAGGGAATACTTTGTTAATGGAAATATGTGCATTAGAGGTTGACTGGCACTTGCTTAGGTAGGTATATTCTTTAATGGTTAGTATGCTATGAGGTTTTGACTAGTATAACCTGAAGGAGGCAGTATGATAATCACTTCAATAAATGTGCAATATTGTGCAGTGTTAAAATACATACAACATGAAGCTCCAGGACTATCACAAAATTCAGTTTGGAATATTTTAAGTAAATTGCCTTTTAACTGGATGGCCCTTTTAAGAAAACACATTGCTCTCTTCATTTTTGTAGAAGTACACGATGTCTGGCTGATCAAACTTGCTATGATACACTATGCCTTGTATCCAACAAATAGAGGAATACCCTCAGGTGCAGGAAGCTGATTTGTCAGTTGTTATTTATGATATTCAAGTACCGCTGCAGTGTGTAGTCAGAAAAAAAAGTGTCGGGTACACATAACAAACCCATTAATCATCATGTTTGTCCATCATGTTTGGCATGCTCGTTCAGTTGGATTTTTTTGCATGTTTATACAGTTTTCTCATGAAGCGCTTAATAATCAAAGCCTGAACGTTGGCCATCCCCTTTCCCATTTGCCCTCTACCCCCCACTGTCAGCACTGCACCCTTGGAAAAAATAAACCCAATATATTTACCTTTTTCTGAGTATCAATAGTGACATCACTGGCCCTATTAATCCTCCTCTTCCTGCTTCTGATATCTGCAGCATTCACCTGTGAGTCCTAGGTAGAGGCAGAGGCTTGACACCCTGGGATCATAGTAAGTGGGTTGAATGATGCTGGGCATCATTTGACCTGGAAGATTTGGGTCGCCATGTTGCTAGATCAATGAGTCCGCTGGGGACACTGCCTGGGATCAGGTGAGTATATCTGTCAGAGCTGTCAGAGCTCAGTAAGCATTGAGGGCAAAGCATCCACATGACATGCAGAAAATTCCCTTTCTTACAAGAAGAGGTGAACTATGGAAGCCTACATAATTGTCTTTTGACAGGTGCACTTTAACAACATACATGAAATAGCTGACTGAAAACACAACGTGCACAGCTCACCCCCTATCATGCGTCCCCACAATCCACACCGCGGTTGTGCTTTGTAGAGATGCATGTGGAATAAAGTTTGAATTTCTTTGGACGATTATCGTGTGCTGGTTCCACACATGAAATAGCTGCATTTGTAATAGTTTTTATTGTTGAACAACATAGAGCAACATGCAATTCTTTTTTTAAAAGGGTTCCTTTGAAATGACTTCTTCTTTGACTCTTTCAGCACAACAGGTTTGTATTGGACTGTAAGGACAAAGAGCCAGATGTCTTGTTTGTAGGGGACTCCATGGTGCAGTTAATGCAGCAGTATGAGGTAATGGGCTTTTCTTTTTGTTTTAACGTTACTAGGTTGCCTCTAAAATATGTAATGTGATGACTTTAGCTGCTTATTGTTAGCATTTATAGGCAATAAACTATTATTAGCACTTAACACATTTAGAGGGAATAGTGTTTTCTTAGACTAATAAACAGCTGAATGAGTCAGAGGAGTGATTCTTCCCTCTCCCTGTACGGCTCCATACAGAATTTTAGTAACAGAGAGAGTAGGAAAGCAAGCTGCTGTTGAGCTCTATTATTAGAACTCTTACAATGACCTGTTATACCATGGGTGCGCTCTATATCAAATGTTCATTCTTAAATATAGAACCTATCTAATGTAATAAAACCTATATTAATTAAAGGAGAATTATGAGGCGAGTGATTTTCATGCAGCCTCATAATCTGAGCCGACCTGTGACAATGAAACTGTCACAGGTCGGCTCAGTAGATTGGGAAGTGAGCGAACACATACCGTCGCTCGCTCACTTCTCGATCTATCCCTGCAGAGAGCCGTGACTGTCACTCACGGCTCCCTGTAGGGATTCCTCCCCGATCCTCCAGCGCTGACTGGCGGAACGGACGGGGGAGGGGGTGGGTACAGATGGCTCTGCCTCTAGGTAGGGAGAGCCAGCTATCACTCACGCAGCTGGGTGAATCTCGACAGGATTGTCGGGATCCGTCCCGGCTGCGGCGATCTCGGTATATAGTGAGCAATAGCTTGCTATATACTGAGCTTTGGGTCGGGGGAGGACGCTAGTGTATGTCCTCCTGTGACCCTTAGGAGAACTATGGGATAAAAAGGATGCCCCATAATTCTTTTAAGTAAGCACATAAACTGTGAAAGTCATATAGAAATGACTAAACAGGTTTGTAGCATATTGCTAAGTAAAAACAATAACAGAAACAATCATGATTAAAGGGCAACTTGTGTCACGGATGTAGGTATGCAGTCAGACATTGTACTAACGTCTCCAGTTTTCATAGTCTTACCTCTATGTCACCAGAGTTAGACCCAGTGCTCTCTGTAATCACCAATCTTCTGCAGTTCAGGTTTGTTAGAACACTTGTGCTTTGGGGTTTGACTGTTAATCGTTCATGCAATCCCAAAGCACTGTAGTATAAGAGCAGAATACTACTATTCACTGATAGACAAAGGTACTTGAAGGCATTTTCAAGCAAAAGCAGCCACAAATCATAATATGCAGGAGTACAAAGCAGTAAATATATTAAAAGGTATGTGACTTTAAAATGAGTTTGTGCCCAGACTATCCTCATTAAAGCATTTACATATTCTGAACAAGCAGTAAAAACACTTTAAAACAAGCCCTTATCCACCTCTGTAGCTGTAGGTATTGTGGAAAAATTCAATAGAATAGAAAAACCGAAATCTCTGTTCCTCTTCTCTTATTTTCTAAGGCAGGAAAAACTTGGCAGGCTGCCAGCTTTCTATTGTAAACAAACACCAGGTCCTTGTACACTGCTAGAAAGTCTTTATTGTGATGGTTGAGAATGAATGACTTCACAGTGCACGCAGCTACAAAGGTCAGTGAGGGCTTATTTAATCACCCTCACTTTTACTGCTTGTTATGAAATATGAATACTTGTCCATTGTCTTGACACAAGTGCATGTTGCCTTCTAAATTCTACTTGCCATCTTCTAAATAGGATATTTGTATTGACTGAATTTTGTAATATGTTTCCAAATGCTTTCTAGCCTCAGCGTTTATCTTTAGAACACAACAGGGGTATCTGTACTGAATAGTCCAAAACTCCCAATTCCAACTAAATCTATTCCAAAGTCCAGGGCAGCCCATACATTGCATATACCCTGTTTCCCCGAAAATAAGACCTACCTCAAAAATAAGACCTAGTACTATTTTTGGGAATTGCTAAAATATAAGACCTCCCTCGAAAATAAGACCTAGTTGTGACCATTGCCAGGGCCAGTGGTGGCATAAGGGGGAAGAGCCGTGGGAGTGGCAGGAGAGAATCAGCGGCGCCAACGAAGCCAGCGCTACAGGAAGCGAGGCGGCACCGGAGGGAGCAGAGCCGCATAAGCCGATGCCTCCTCTATAGCGCTGGCTCCTGTCACAGGCGGAGTGATACCAAATGCGCTCGGCCTGTGAGGAATCTATAGTGAAAGCGCGCTTCGCTCATTCGGGCCAGCGATTGGTTAGCAAATTGCTCTTGTGAAGGTACGGCACCCCTGATTGCCCTGATCACCATATCTTTGTACATGAATAAGTGTGGATTGTTGAACATTTAAAAAAAAAAAATAATAAGACCTGCCCCGAAAATAAGACCTAGTGTGTTTTTATTTGAGCCAAAAAAAATATAAGACAGTGCCTTATTTTCGGGGAAACACGGTAGTAGGTTGTTGGGTTTCAGGTGATGGGGAAAAAAGCAAGTGGCACCAAGATCAGCGTTGAATGCCCTGTCAAAAAGATCAAGTTAGATAATGCATTTAAATATCGTACAACAAAGGTATATGCAATAGATGGAAACCTACCATTTCTGTTCTCATCATGTAGTTTAGAGTCAGTGCTTTATTTTCAGGTTTTATTTTACAGTAATACCTTGGTTTACCAGTAACTTGGTTTGAGAGCGTTTTGCAAGACAAGCAAACATTTCTGAAAAATTTAGCCTTGATATACAAGCAATGTCTTGCAATAAGAGCAAAATTTTGTAGAAAAGCGCCACCCGAATAAGGCTGTAGCAGTGCGAGCGATGAGTCTGTTTAACGACAATGCAATGTCACATTGGATAGATTCCTTGTTAAGGTTTCACGAAATGAAAAAGATTCCATTGAGTCAAGAGATAGCAGTGATTCCGTTAGTGATAGTGAAAGTTGTCCTACACAATAATCCTTCTCTCTCTCGTCCCCCTCACACCAACCACAAAGGTACCTGTAATTGGTTTATTTTTCTTTATATTTTGTACAGTATTATATTATAGTACTGTATTGTAATCATTTTATATGAATATTTTTGGGTTGTGGAACGAATCATCTGAATTTCCATTATTTCCTATGGGGAAATTCGCTTTGATATGCAAGCGCTTTGGATTACAAGCATGCTGCCGGAACAAATTATGCTCGTAAACCAAGGTATTACTGTATATTAATATATAACCACCCTATATCTTCTACAGATTTGGAGGGAACTGTTCTCTCCACTGCATGCATTGAATTTTGGCATTGGTGGGGACACCACACGTCACGTTCTTTGGAGACTTCAAAATGGAGAACTAGAAAATATCAAACCGAAGGTAAGACCTTTTATATATTCTTGTTCCAATCTGGAATAAAAAATAAAAAAAGCTAACATTACTCAATTTGCATGTTAAATTGGCCTTTATTCTGTACTCAGGTTATTGTTATATGGATTGGCACCAATAACCATGAAAACTCCGCAGATGAAGTAGCTGGGGGAGTGGAAGCCATCATAAAACTCATTAACACGTTACAACCACAAGCCAAAATAATTATCATTGTAAGTAGAAAACCATAAAAAGCATCCAAACATGTTGTGTTTGCCAGGCTCTCCACATTTAAGGCCTATTGTATTTTGACAGACTTTTGCATTCTTACAAAAGTCTATGGGGATGGAAAAACTGCATGAAGCAAGTCATTGTAGGTCAGATAGTCAACTGCAGGTGAATGATTTCAGAAGCATTTTAACCCCTTCATGACTGAGGCCCTTTTTTCCATTTTTGCACCCATGTTATATTCCACATTTTAGGCCAGAAAATGACGTAAAACCCCCCAACATTATATATTTTCTGAATCCCAAGACCCTATAGAATAAAATGGTGGTAGTTGAAAATGTTTATGTTGCGCAATATTAGCGCAACTCCTTATTAAACCCCAAAATTTAGTGACAAATTTAATTAAATGCCCCAAAACACAAGAAATTACCCATTTTTTTAATGAAATATAAAAGATGAGGTTACAACGAGTAAAACGATACCCAACATGCCCAGTTTACAGATTGCGTGCGACCGTGAAACGGCGAAAAACTGCAGTACCCCAAAAAGTCAATAAAAGACACTTTAAAAGCCCCCACAGGTCATCAATTTAGAGATACCCCAAAATACTGGCCCTAGAATTATTGCTCTCACTCCGGCGTGCGCGGCGATACCCAACATGTGTAGCGCGTTCGTCGTTTTCATGCGTAGGCGCACCCGACGCGTGTTTACGTGGCGACGCGCGGGGGCGGGGTACTTTTTAACATTTTTTTTATTATTATTAGATTTATTTTATTTCATTTTAATTTTAAAAACTGTTTTGTTTTTTTTTACTTTACTTTGACTGCTATCACATGGGGGGGGGTTAAAATGATGTCATCAACACAAGCCCAAAACCAGTGACGCAGGCTATAAAGCCAAATTAAAGCTTATACCTTTTCTGGTTATTATAGTCCTATACCCCTGTATGTTATGACTTTTAACTTATTTTAAACTGAAAAAGAAGAGAGGGAATGCGTCTGACCAGCTCTTTGACTATGCACTGGACAGAGGTCAAACCCTGGTGACTTTTAGACCCATTTCACATGGGCTGATCAGAAGAAGATCCGTGCACAGATCCTCTCCTGATCAGAGCACTATGGAGCGGATGTCACCCCTGTGACATCCGTGTCCGTACAGTTTTTTTTCCTCCACCTTCCTCCACCTTGCGATGGAGGAGAAAATGGAAACTGCCAGACCCCATCTCGGTCTATGGGGAATATGATGTTAGAGGGACATATGTCCTTTTACATCATAATACCCACTATCCGGCAAAACAGATCTCTGATCCGTCTGTTTCTCCGCACTTGGATGGAGGCGGAGGTAACCATGTATAAAAGTACACCCGTCCATTTACACCACACGGCTGCCCATAGACTTGCATTGGGCATCCAATCGGGTCCGCCTGAAAAACTGACGGAGACCCCATTCGAGTGGCAGTATGAAAGGGGGCTTGGACTGTGCAGTCGTATTTAGAGACACTGCATAACTATATAGATATGCAAAACATAAATATGTATTCTGCTTGATCTATGTCTTTCCAAATGTTACTTTATTGCTTATTATTCGCATCATCTGCAGACTATACTTATTTTTTTATCCGATTAACCGATTAATCGAACGTAATAATCGGCTAACTAATCGATTTTGAAAATAATCGTTAGCTGCAGCTCTACTTATCGGTGTGGGACACCATTATCCTATTGTGGTGTGGTGTGGGGTGAAATGGTGTCACAAACATTTGGAAAGGTACGTGTCATGTAGAATAGATACTTTTGAATTTGAAATGGCAGGGAAATGTAATGGACTGTAAGGATCAGAAAGAAACATTAGGCACCTTTTTGTTTGTTTTAGTCTTTACGCTGTAAATTAAAGTATAATTACATCCACAGTTATTCCATTTGACACTTTTGGAGTTTTGTTAAACTCTGTTGTCCGTAAACCATGTTCAGCCTTTGCATATATCATGTAACATCATGGAATAGGAATACAAAATATATAAGGGCTCTATTGTCTAGGGCTGCTGCTAACGATTATTTTCAAAATCGATTAGTTAACCGATTATTACGTTCGATTAATCGGATAAAAAAAAATGGCTCCAGTGATGGACTACTAGTTTGTATTGAGATTGTGTCCATCACGTGAGCAAGCTTGGAACGGTGGAAGTAAAGTGTGGTGTGCAATATAATACATTATACAGTGGCGCAATGCAGAATACGAGCAGCTATAGAGGAATACAACAAATCCCAGCAATAGTACATGATACTATAGTGTACTATTGCTGAGATTTGTAGTCCTCTATAGCTGGTGGTATTCTGCATTGCGCTGTATAATGATTATACGGCGCAATGCAGAATACCCCCAGCTATAGATGACTACAAATCCCAGCAATATTACATTATACATACAGTGTATAATGCATTGCTGGGATTTGTATTCCTCTATAACTGATGGTATATTGCGCTATATATTATACAGCACAATATACCATCAACTATAGAGGAATACAAATCCAGGCAATACTTTAATACAGCACCATGTGTGTGTGTGTTGGGGGGGTGCAGGCTTACCTGAGCAGTCTCCCTGAGATTGTGAGCCTGTCTGGCAGGTGCCTTCCCCCCATGCCTGCTCTTCCTTCTTCATTGTGCCGATCGTGGATGGGCGGGCAGCAACGTGTCTGTGGCGCGAGTCCGTGAGACAGGGAGGTGAAGTATTGTGCGGTGAGCTGCAAGCAGGCCAACTAATCGAAATTCAACTAATTGATGATGGAAAACGTTGATAACGTTTTCCATCATCGATTATAATCAACTTGGTCGATTGTTGCAGCTCTACTATTGTCTACAAATGGGCCTTAAACTGATCAGGGAGATGCAAAACAATCCTGTGTTTCAACAGTTTTACATTTTCAAAATATTTTACGTGCTTGAACTTTTTGTTTCCACCCCTACAGGGATTACTGCCACGTGGAGAGAAGCCAAATCCACTGCGAGAGAAGAATACCCACGTCAACCAGCTCTTGCGCTCATGGCTCCCACGTCTTCCCGGAGTGCAGCTGCTGGACGCAGATTTTGGCTTTGTTCACTCGGATGGCACTATCTCTCGAAATGACCTGTTCGATTTCCTCCACCTCACGGCTATTGGCTATGCTAAGGTCTGCAGGCCACTACATGAACTGATTATGCAACTGCTGGAGGAAACCCCTGAGGAAAAACAAGTCACCCTGGCCTGAGCACCTCGTCATTCATCCTGTTGTCAGTGTTACATCATTGGCTGCCCCCCCCTTTCCCCCCTTCGCTCACTACAATTGCCTCAGCTGTACATCTACATGCTCAATGTATATACACCTGCTCAAATCCAACCTCTGCAAACCCCTTTTATTGTCTCCTGTATTATTGACCACTTAACATCATCGAAGCCTCCCCCATGGAGTCAGAGTTGCAGGATTGGGCTATGGATTGTTGACGTTGGCAGTGGTGGGATACCAAAAAATCATAGAGTGATGTAGGCTGTATATATCCATGGCTAATCTAGGAAGGAGAGAAACCTCCCATGAGAATTTGGCTGTGAAACCATTGTGAAGCCTTTGTGTAGTGTTTACATATATGCTGATGTTCAGGATTCCCCTCCCGAATCAGCAAATTCCCTATTTAATGCCACGCGTTTTCCTCTTTAGAACGACACCTTTTCAGGTGCCTGCAAAGGTTTACATAGGTGAAGGTTGTACCAGAGGCAACCCTGCTGTGAAAGGGGTACTAATACACAAAGCTAGAAGTGGGGTGCTTCTAATAAAGAAAAATCTAGCATTAAGAGTGTCCTCACTATTGTGGAAGTGGAACTGTCTGCAATTCAATCATGTCATTGCCGGTGCAGCCTGTACCAAATGGAAAAATACCCCTCGTTTATTTTATTACCTGTTAAGTTGTGTTCTGTAACTGTCCTCTTATCGCGCAGTGCATAAGCAGTCTTGGAAATGTACGTGAATCTAAATGTATTGCTTGTATGAATCCTTTATTGATAAAGTGTGTTGTGGTCAGGGACCAAAGCAGAAGTTACTGAAAATAGTCTGTCCTGAGAATTCAGATCATCGTCTGGGATGTCGGGCATTATGAGTTACAAAGTGGCTGAGTACGGAAGCCTAGAGCAATACGTAGCCATGACTCAACAATAAAGGGAGTGGTTTGGTGGAAGATTAAAGGGCCAATAAAAGCTGCAGATAGTTTATCTTGTAGTGTATTAAGCGCTGTCTGTGCCTCTCGGATCTGTACAGGTTTAGGACTCAGTTGTAGATTTTTGCATCTTCAGAGCTTTTGCTTCTGCATATAGCATAATGAATTGGATTGTTCCTCCTTTATTGTCATGTGTGTGTATGGAGAGAAGTTATAAAAATAACAATGATACCCTTGTCTCCGTCTTTCTGTTCTGAAAATCGGCAAATCTTGAACTGCAGAGAAAAGAGAAGACTTTCCGAGATAAAAGCGAATGTGCTTTTTACAAACCTTACAGCTTGCAGGGCCGACTCCAGCCTCCAGATGGCAGTGTGCCTCTGTTTAACGTGTATGTAAACCCTAATGCATTCTCTACATCTATGGACCGTTAAGCTGCAATATATTCAAGTTTTGAGTTTAGATGCAGTACAGGAAAATCAAAAACCTACCCTTGCAGTGGGGCTACTCCAGCACTGTAAGGGTTAAGTGCTTGTTTTGTCTAGGGGGTTCATTATTGGTCCTGTGGCAGTCAGCGCTCACCTCTGTCCCCCTCTTCTCTGGGTAGGAAATGTCCCTCGGCATCCTCATGTATAAGACTTGAGAAAACCAGTGGTCCTTAGACTTCCAGAGCCCAGAAGAGAAGAGGCTGCGGGGACTGGTCTAGCAGGCCAGAGGGAGCCAATGGGACAGAGGGCAAGGTAAGTAAGTCTGCTATATTTGAGTCCCTTAGACAAAATGAGCACTTAACCCTTGCACTGCAAGGGTAAGTTTCTGATTTCTGCAGGAGTTCTTCTCAGCCAGTGATGGAAGGATTACATATGGCAGCATGGGTCATGTTGCATCTACAAAACTAACACTATGTGATACATGGCAAAAAAAAACATTACATGGAAGTGCACATTACTCCTTACAGTCAAGCTCAAAATACATTGGGGGAATTTATCAAAACTGGAGCAGCTGTGCATGGCAACCAATCAGCTTCTCTCTTCAGTTTGCTTAGTTAAGATTTTAAAATGAAAGGGAGAAGCCAATTGGTTGCCGTGCACAGCTGCTCCACATTTTGTCTGCTCCAGTTTTGATAAATTCCCTTCACTATATTCCAGACCATTCAGCAAATGCAGAATTGTACATTTGAATTGTACATTGTATCCTCCATTTAGGATAGCATCACATAGACATAGCTGTATGAAGATTACATACAGATCAGTCCACATCCCAGCAAGTATAACAGAGGTCACGGCCACTCTGGGCACACAGTAATCCCACTGGGTAATGGCTGGTATTCTCCTGAAATGGTCTGACAACACTTCCTATTCTTGGGACTATGGTACAGCTTGTGCAACCAGATGTGGCACACAGGACATCGCCTATAATTTCACCCACTCAGAGAGAGCACACCTTGATCAAAGCTCCCTTGCTGCTGACTAATGATGCATGGGGGCTTGGTGTGAACCCAATTTGTCAGAGTTCTGACACGCTTCTCTTCTGGCCCAATCAGTTGTGGCTGGGACATTCCCTGCCCTGGGGCAACATGTCATAAAGGGGCAAAGAATGCCCCTGCTGCAACTGATCAGGGGGGGGATTGGCATCACAGTTGTGTGGGCTTGGGTGAACTCCGGCGAACATGATTCACATGAAGACCACACACACACACACACCAGTACTGTTGGCCCTTACAGATTTGGCAACAAAAGTAAATAGGGGTATAAATGAAGAGAAGAGGATACAAGGGTAATCATAAAGATGTATTGAATTTCCATATGTTCTATCCAACTTCTAATTATCATATTCATCTAGAAGTTTGTAAAATTACGTATTTAAGATGACCATAGGATGTACTTCCTCAATGCACTGACACAATTTCACTCATGGGATATGTAGTCTTGAGAAATGGAGATTGCATCACATCAAGCAGCAGAGAAAGATATGTTAAGCAGACTGGGAATCCTGGAAGTTGGTGAAAGTGATGGGTAGATGGAAGGAAGCATTCACTACAGAAAAGCAATTTTTTTTCAAGTAAGCTTTGATTGCATTATGAAATATAACTCTAGAATGTTTTCCTATTACAATGCTGATGTTATAACAGAAAGTATATGTTGGGACTTTACAACTCATTTAATGCAAGAAAAACCCATTAAAGAGATAGGAATGATTAGAAATGAGTGATCCAGTATAGGGGACTTGAGAAGTAGGGATGAGCTCCAAACCTGAACTCATCTCTATTGAGAAGTATAATGAATACCAGAACAGGTGAAATACCTGAAGATAACCTTGAGGTTGGAGGTATGAAGAGGATACAAAAGGGAGCCTGTAATTATGAGGGGAGGATAGGCAATGAGAGAACACAGGAGTGCATGATAAAAATAGGAGGAAGGAGACTCCGTATAATAAAGAGAAAGAACAGCGATCAATACTACAGGAATCAACAGAGGGTGAGGAAGAGAGTAGAAGAGGAGATGGTGGAATCAATATTATCCTTTGATTGAAGTGTGTGAGAAAGGTATACCCCCCTCCCTGCTATCCTGTGTGATTTTTTTTATTTAGAGTGCGGAAGGGATGTCAGGAGCTCCCCGTGGTGAAACCATTAGAAAAATCACACATAGAAAAATGAAAGAGTGGAATAAATGATAATGAGGAATTGGATATTAGAGATAGATGTAAGAGAAGGAGGGGCACTAGGGCAGGCAAGTAGGTACAAGAGATGAATACAAAAAAAAAAACTGAATTTGCAGAATTGTGTACACAAGAAATTCAGACACATTTTAAAATATTGGGAGAATACACTCTTCCCAATTCTCTGAGCTGTTGTGGGACACTAGACTCTATACCCAGAGCTGGGCAATCATGTAACCTAGCGTCTCTCAACCTTTTTTCAGTCACAACACCCTTTAAGAGTACGCAAAAGCTGAAGGCACCCTAAACTGTACAAAATAATATGTGGTTCCCCCAAAATCTTATCCTAACTAGGGACTTTAAAGTGACACTAAACTCAGGAGTTAAAGGAGAACTATGAGGTGAGTGCTTTTCACTCACCTCATAGTTCTAGCCGTGACAGGGGAGGGGATGGATTCCCCGCTCCGATCCGCCAGCGCTGACTGGTGGAACGGGAGGTGGCGGGTACAGCTGGCTCTGCCTCTAGATAGGCAGAGCCAGCTGTCAGTCACGCAGCTGGGCGGATCCCGGCACAATTGTCGGGATCCGCTTCAGCTGCAGCGTCTCAGTATACTGAGCTTAGTGTGACGGGAGGACACTAGTTTGTGTCCTCCCGTTACCCAACGGAGAACTATGGGGAAAACCCCCTGACCCCATAGTTCTCCTTTAAATCTTAAAAATGAATTAATGTACCCTAACTATTAACAAAAATGTATCTTAATTGTGTATCACTGGGCTGTAGATCCTCAAATCATATCTGAATTAGTCCTGACGCTGTCCTTCCTTCTGGAGGGTGGCTACTTTTGTTCCCCATGGTCCCTGTGTGTGTTGTAAAGTTGTCACCGCTCCAAGCTCACTCCCATGATGGACTACAATCTCAATACAAATGAGCTAATTAAACATGAGACTGTAGTCCATCACAGGAGCGAGGTTGGAGAGATTGCATTTTCAAGATTTAACTCCTGAGTTTAGTGTCACTTTACAGGCAAACAAAAGTGGCTGATGAAGGGACCAGATTCAAAATGAATGGCAACCCAACACACCTCCCATACCATAATGCACGGTAGGTGCAATTGCATAGTACAGTGCGTTCATCGCACGGGACTGTGTGATTAACGCACTGTAGTAGTGTGAACGGGCCCTCAAAAACACTGTTAGGGTACGTGGACTCCTTTAATCGGACCAACCAGAGAAATCCCTTATCAGAGCTCCGGGAGCACAAAATGACAGACACGATGTGATAGTCACAATATGCTCATTTTATTGACGTCGGGTCTCGGTTTATATACACCTCAGACAAAGAAATAGTTATGGTACCATATATGGTTATAAGTCTTATCTTTGATTAAAATAACAAGTAAGCAGTTTTAGGAAGAAACACCTCTTAACTTACATACGGCCTATATCCGGCTATCCTAATATAGGCTTGTTTGTCTGTTCTGTAACAGTCTTTATTCTAGTTCCAGTGCATGACAGAAAGATATGAAACACTCCTAGGAACAACATGTACACCATTCTGTTACAAAGAGTACCAGACACAGGATCTGCACACGGACCATATCCGGGTAATACCTAATAAAGGCTTTATCAATCCATATCCGGAGAAATTACACGATGGTCTGTTAGGTTACACAAGACAACACGGTGATAATTCTCCATTGTAACCTTCTTATCCCAACAAACACTGACATACATACACAACCACAGACACAATCTCACACTCCAAAAAATATTAAAAAAAATGTAAGATCCACCCAGTCTCCCTATCTTATGAGAACTGGAATGGATCCTCAGCCTGGGGTCCAGTGTGGGCTGCTGTGCTGTGATGGAGCTCCATCCATATGTACATTGCTGGTACAGCTCCCTTGTAGAGGTGTTGGGAGCCAGAATGTGACATCACTCCTGTCCAGGCACCTCTGTAGGACACGTGAGGGAGCTGTGAGCAATGCACATATGGATGGAGCTCCCTCGCGGCCATAATCCCATCCCACCTCAAGCTGATATTCTGCACTGGGCAGCAAATTTTGAATGGCTGCTTGGTGCGAGAACTGACAGTGCTGCACTAGGGGGGAGGCCGAGGAGCCTCTCACCTAGAAAAATGGAAGGCATGTGGCGACCCACTGAACACGGGGTCACGACCCACCAGTTGAGAACCAAGGGTATAGAGGATTCCTGTTCATTAACAACAGGGGCTGCAGAAAAAAAGATTGAGGACTTTGTGTCCACAATCTCTTTTTCTATTATAAAAGGGAAATATCAGGTGTCTGTTTAGACCCCTAATATTTCCCCAAAGCCCCTAAAAGTAAAGTTAAAAAAAAATATTTAATAAACAATGAATAAATAAATAAAAATAAAATATAAAAAAATTAAAAAGTTTATAAAAAATATTTTTTTTAAAAGCATTTAAAAAAGTTACAATAAAAAACATTTTCAGTTTCGGTTTCGGCCTGGCAGTTTATTTCATTTCGGTTTTGTTTCAGTTTTTACATTTTCATTTTGGTGCACCTCTAATTATTCGGTATATACTCTGTACCTGTCCATCTCTTTCTGGCATCCAATAAACGCTGCACTCTCTAGAAAAGAACTGAGGTTACCTGGATATTTCCTGAAGATTGCATTCTACAACAACCATAAATAAATATTTTTTTTCTTTTCTTACCTGGAGATATTCTATAAGGGACCCCACCCAAGAAAATAAGAAAAGTTGCAGAAGCTTCTCAAAGAGGAATACTAAACAGGGATAACTGATAAAGAGTGGGAATATCTTAATATTCATTGTCTACAAATGCCACTGACATTGCTCATTCCCTAGATTTGTAAAAGCCTTGTAGAGCCACCTAGGGAATGATACTTGGATGGAAGCTTGGTTTATGATACTTGGATGGAAGCTTGGTTTATGATACTTGGATGGAAGCTTGGTTTATGATACTTGGATGGAGGCTCGGTTTATGATACTAGGTTGAAGGCTCAATTTATTATACTTGTTTGAAGGCTTGGTTTATGATACTTGGATGGAAGCTTGGTTTATGATACTTGGATGGAAGCTTGGTTTATGATAATTGGATGGAAGCTTGGTTTATGATACTTGGATGGAGGCTTGGTATATGATACTTGGATGGAGGCTTAGTTTATGATACTTGGATGGAGGCTTAGTTTATGATACTTGGATGGAGGCTTAGTTTATGATACTTGGATGGAGGCTCGGTTTATGATACTTGGATGGAGGCTTAGTATATAATACTTGGACGGAGGCTCAGTTTATGATACATGGATGGAGGCTTGGCTTATGATACTTGGATGGAGGCTTGGCTTATGATACTTGGATGGAGGCTTGGCTTATGATACTTGGATGGAGGCTCAGTTTATGATACTTGGATGGAGGCTCAGTTTATGATACTTGGATGGAGGCTTGGTATATGATACTTGGATGGAGGCTTGGTATATGATACTTGGATGGAGGCTTGGTATATGATACTTGGATGGAGGCTTGGTATATGATACTTGTTTGAGGATTGACAATCAGTTTTCTTTAACTCTTGGCGCTAATGGCTGCCAGCTGAACAATCCACTTGCTGTTGCATACTCAAAGTTTTCAACAGTTTATCACAGTTTTTCACAGACTTGAGGGGCTGCTCATCCAAGGCTCTGGGACTTCCACCATGAACATAGAAAACAAAAGGGAACAGAGCTCCACCTCCGTGTGTAGAATCGTTTATTAGGATAAATAAAACAAGTAATATACAGTATGTACCCAGAAGCAAAAGTTTTCATCACACTGCGTGGCCTCTTGTTTGTTGTTAAAGGAGAACTATGAGGTTAGTCTTTTCACTCACCTCATAGTTCTAGCCGACCTGTGACAATGAGACTGTCACAGGTCGGCTCAGTAGATCGGGAGGTGAGCGAACACATACCGGCGTACGCTCACCTCTCGATCCTGTCACGGCTCTCTGCCGTGACAGGGTGAGGGGCTGCATTCCCCCCTCCCCGCTCCGATCCACCAGCGCTGACTGGCCGTTCCGGACGGGGCGGGTACAGCTGGCTCTGCCTCTAGATAGGCAGAGCCAGCTGTCAGTCACGCAGCTGGGCGGATCCCGGCACAATTGTCGGGATCCGCTTCAGCGTCTCAGTATACCGTGAGCAGCAGCTCGCGGTATACTGAGCCTAGGGGGACGGGAGGACGGGACTGGAGGACGCTAGTTTGTGTCCTCCCATTACCCTAAGGAGAACTATGGGGAAAAGTCTTAACCCCATAGTTCTCCTTTAAAGCATGATGAAAACGTTTGCTTGTGAGTACATACAGCATCTCACAGAAGTGAGTACACCCCTCACATGTTTGTAAATATTTTATTATATCATTTCATGTGACGACACAGAAGAAATGACACTTTGCTACAATGTAAAGTAGAGGGTGTACAGCTTGTATATCAGTGTACATTTGCTGTCCCCTCAAAATAACTCAACACACAGCCATTCATGTCTAAACCGCTGGCAACAAAAGTGAGTACACCCCTAAGTGAAAATGTCCAAATTGGGCCTAAAGTGTCAATATTTTGTGTGGCCACCAGTGGCGTCACAAGGGGGGTGCGGCCCGCACCAGGGTGCCACCATTGGAGGGGTTATAAAACAAAATAGATTGAGAGCGCTACTACTGTATATATGGTACAAAACTCACTCACGTTTGGGATGTCAAGATGTTTCAGGGGGAGATCCTCTGGTATCCCTGTTTAAACGTAGCTTTGGCAAAGGCAGATGAGATGAAAATGGGGTAGATGGGTAGGTGCCTGGGTGGACTTTAGCTTATGGTGGGGGCAAGTGCTGTCATCTGCGCGGACTCAGCTGGCCAGGCTGAGCCGTTGCAGCAGTGAGAGGCACACACAGAGGACGTCAGAGGGTCAGGTGGCTCTGAAGACAGAGCGGTCCTGTAGCGCTGAGTCCCCGATCCGATGCTGTTTAGACACAGTAGTGCGGGGACGAAGGGTGCTCAGAACAATCTGAGCGGGTCGAACTCTGTCAATATGGTGGCTACGCGTTTCGAGGCGCAGCCTCTTTGTCAAGCCTGGATACGTGGTGAGCTCTTTGGAGGGGTGACACCAAAATGACTAAAAGCCTTATGAAATGGTGGGCACTCGGTCTCGGACCGAGAGTCCGACAGTGTCAGAAGAGAGGAGGGGACCCAGGCGGCATACCTTATCCTGCCGGGTGAACGTCCCCTTCTCTCTCTGCCGGCGCTCCAGCACCAAGATGGCCGCCGGCAGGCATCAGAAAGATCACCGTGCATGCGTGAGGACACTGCGCACACGCGGCAACGTCACGCACATGCGTGATGACGTCACGGCGGGGTGTCACCCGGTCTCCGCCCCCGGGTGACACCCGGTCTCCGCCCCCGGGTGACACCCAGCCTCGGGACGCCACTGGTGGCCACCATTATTTTCCAGCACTGCCTTAACCCTCTTGGGCATGGAGTTCATCAGAGCTTCACAGGTTGCCACTGGAGTCCTCTTCCACTCCTCCATGACGACATCACGGAGCTGGTGGATGTTAGAGACCTTGCGCTCCTCCACCTGCCATTTGAGGATGC
>NW_017307490.1:167322-187450 GCF_000935625.1 Nanorana parkeri | reverse complement strand
ATAAAAAACAGCAAAGCAGCTTAGCCGTTCCTACCTGTCAGCCGCCGCCGAGCCCCAGCCTCTTCCTTCTCACCGACGATCCCCGGCCTCCACTTCCACCAATGCCGCCGATCTCCAGCCTTCTCGCCGCCGATCCCCGGCATCCCCCCCTTCACTGCTGATCCCCGGTAGCTTCCTACTCCACGGCCGAGGGCCGCAGTCTCCTCCGCAGCAGCCGGGTCTCGTCCTCCACCTACACGGCTGAGCCCCTTGACCGGGCCCCCCTCTGCCCTGGGCCCCATAGCGACCGCATGGGTCGCTATGGTGGTAGTTACGCCACTGAATACCGCCCTGCGGCCCAGTCTCCAAAGGGAGGGGATCATGCTCTGCTTCAGTATGTCACAGTACATGTTGGCATTCATCGTTCACTCAATGAACTGTAGCTCCCCAGTGCCGGCAGCACTCATGCAGCCCCAGACCATGACACTCCCACCACCATGCCTGACTGTAGGCAAGACACACTTGTCTGTGTACTCCTCACCGTCTGAACCAAATAAGTTTATCTTGGTCTCATCAGACCACAGGACATGGGTCCAATAATCCATGTCCTTAGTCTCCTTGTCTTCAGCAAACTGTTTGCTGGCTTCTTGTGCATCATCTTTAGAAGAGGCTTCCTTCTCGGACGAAAGCCATGCAGACCATATTGATGCAGTGTGCGACGTATGGTCTCAGCACTGACAGGCTGACCCCCCACCCCTTCAACCTCTGCAGCAATGCTGGCACCACCAGGGCTGCCGTCTGGGGGGTACGGCCGATATTGATGTAAGGGGCCCGGCCAGGCTTAAGGGCCCGGGCACCTTACATGACGAGTATCGGCCGTTCAAGTGACAGGCCAGGATGTGGCCGGGCCCCCCGCAGCACCGGAGGAAGCCGGGGCCTGCACGCTCCAGACCCTCACCTGGGATGCCTCCTCCGGTGTCCCCAGGGGGTCTCTCCACTGTACATTCGTTTTTAAAGATGGCCGCCGCGAGTAGCGGCGGCCATCTTTAAAGCTGGCAAGCGCCCACATATCATTTAATATATTGCCGAACAGGCAATATATTGAATGAAAATCATTCCCTGGTCTCTTGCTGATGCAGATCATACTGATCGCTCCCTCGTGGTGCCTCTGCTAACAGGCAGGGATCGATTAGTATGCCTGCATCAGCCAGAGTGCAGAGCACACCGATTCTCCACTGAAGCCCAGGAATGCAGCCCCCCTTCCTGCAAAACAGGTAAGCAGGAGAGGGGGACGTTTTTTAAATAACTATTTTAATTGTTAATGTGTGTGTGTGTTTTTATTGTGTGTTTTAATGAATGTGTGTGATTTTTTTTTTTAATGAAGCTATGTGTGTGTTTTTTAATCAGTGTGTGATATGTGCGTGTTTCATTACACATTTTTTTTTTTTTTTTTTAACCACTTCCCGCGGGTTCACGTAATTGTGCGTCATCCGCTGAAGCCATGTTCTTGTACTGTGTTAAACAGCTGACGATTGCTGTTTAAATACAAGCGATCCGGCGTCTGTACAGGCGCGGAATCACTTGTACGGTGCAGGGCTGTGCCCCCCTCCTCCACGGCCGCCGGTGCCACCGTCAGTTTCCTGGGCTCATCTGTTCCTCGTGTGAGCCCAGGCCGCACGTGGAGGTTCTCCCCTGACAGATCGGAGGAGAGATCAGTGGCTTCTAGCTGCGGATCTCTCCTCCGATCACTGGACCTGGTAGTGATGTGCATTACATCACTTCCGGTGTCACTGTACACAGTCTCTGACCACTTACAGTGCGTTCCGGCCAGAACGCACTTCATCGCAATGCAGCCGGCTCACTTTTGTGCTGGGCAGGAGGGGCCGCAATTTGATTGCCTGCACAGGATCGCAGGGCACATTCTGCCTGCAGTGGGTTCCGGTGTTGTGCGGTCAAAATACTGCAAGCACTATTTTGACCGCATCGGGACGCAGGCACAATGTGCCCTGCGATCCCGTGTGGGCGATCTCATTGTGGCTGGAGGGCGTGGCTATGGCACCATTCACTTCAATGGCCAATGTGATGCAGTGCGTTTCGGCCGGAATCGGGCCGGGACGCACTGCAAGTGGTGTGGACAACCCCTTAGAGCCAGAAGAAGAAGCTGGTGAAGATCTCTGCTTCTTTGGGGTCCCTAGGTGACATTAAGGGTATGAAAAACCCCTGACGTCTCCATGAAGAGGACCTGTCACATATGTGCTATTACATAAGGGGCTTTTTATCCCACTATGTGATAGCAATAAAGCTGAGTGTAAAAAAAAAAGGTAAAAATTAAAGTAACATGAAAAAAAAATGTAAAATGCAAAAAAATATTTTGTTTAAGTTTCCCCTTTCCTCACGTGCATGCACATACAACACAAACCCGGGTCAGATGCGCCTACATGCAAAAACTAAAATTACGCCACACATGTTATGCATCGTCGCAAGCGTCGGAGTGAGAGCAATAATTCTTTACCCATCAATCACTGATAACACTAAACTGATGAGCCGTAAAAGCATTTAAAGCGTCACTTATGGAAAATTCCCCTTCAACCTCTGCTGCAAGGCTGGCAGCACTCATACATCTATTTCCCAAAGACAACCTCTGGATATGACAATGAGCACGTGCACTCAGCTTCTTTGGTGGGCCATGGCGAGGCCTGTACTGAGGGGAACCTGTCCTGTTACACCGCTGTATGGTCTTGGCCACCGTGCTGCAGCTCAGTTTCAGGGTCTTGGCAATCTTCTTATAGCCTCGGCCATCTTTATGTACAGCAACAATTCTCTTTTCAGATCCTCAGAGAGTTCTCTGCCATGAGGTGCCATGTTGAACCTCCAGTGACCAGTATGAGAGAGTGAGAGCGATAACACCAAATGTTAAGGTGCCCATACACTGTACGATTCTCGTACGAGAATCGCGGGAAATCCCGCGATCGTACGAGAATCGTACAGTGTATGGAAGGCGTGCGAGCGTTTCTACTGTACGGTCGCACGTCTTCCGTCAAACAAGCAGGCTGGAAAACCCGCCGGGAATCGTACGATTCTCGGCGAGTGAGTGGCCTGCTTGTTCGACAACTGACGAACGGGCCGGTGTGCGCACGCGCACACTGCCCGTTTGCCGTGCTTGCAAGCCCGCCCCTCATTGCAGTCATCGCAAGTACGATCTGCCTGTCCAAGATGGGCAGATCGTTTTTTTAAGTACTTTACAACCATCGCAAGACTAAAGCTGGCCATACACCTTACAATTTATCTGCAGACTTTCTATGGTCAGATGGAAAAGGTGCAACAGATTCCCCCATCTACACTTATCTGTGTGGATGGAGTAATCTCCACCTGGGCCAATCTGTTGCACTTTTTCCATCTGAACACAGAACATCTGCAGATAATTGTAAGGTGTATGGCCAGCTTTAGTCTTGCGATGGTTGTAAAGTGTATGGCCACCTTAACACACATGCTCCCCATTCACACCTGAGACCTTGTAACACTAACGAGTCACATGACACCGGGAGAGAAAATGGCTAATTGGGCCCAATTTGGACATTCTCACTTAGGGGTGTACTCACTTTTGTTGCCAGCGGTTTAGACATGAATGGCTGTGTGTTGAGTTATTTTGAGGGGACAGCAAATGTACACTGATATACAAGCTGTACACTCTCTACTTTACATTGTAGCAAAGTGTCATTTCTTCCGTGTCGTCACATGAATTGATATAATAAAATAATTACAAACATGTGAGGGGTGTACTCACTTCTGGGAGATGCTGTATCCCTTGTTTTATTTATCTTAATAAACGATTTTACACAGAGGTAGCGCTCTGTTCCCTTTGTTTTCGGATTGGTATATACTTGGTTGGAGGCTTGGTATATGATACATGGAAATAACCCTGTAGGTCAGGCGGTGACAGTGTACACGTTGTTGCAGGCAGTGTTGTGTGTGCTCTGTGGGTCAGGCGGTGACAGTGTACACGTTGTTGCAGGCGGTGTTGTGTGTGCTCTGTGGGTCAGGTGTTTACAGTGTACACGTTGTTGCAGGCAGTGTTGTGTGTGCTCTGTGGGTCAGGCGGTGACAGTGTACAAGTTGTTGCAGGCAGTGTTGTGTGTGCTCTGTGGGTCAGGCGGTGACAGTGTACATGTTGTTGCAGGCAGTGTTCAGTGTGCCCTGTGGGTCAGGCGGTGACAGTGTACACGTTGTTGCAGGTGGTGTTGTGTGGTGTGCTCTGTGGGTCAGGCGGTTACAGTGCACACGTTGTTGCAGGTGGTGTTGTGTGTGCTCTGTGGGTCAGGCGGTTACAATGCACACGTTGTTGCAGGCGGTGTAGTGTGTGCTCTGTGGGTCAGGCGGTGACAGTGTACACGTTGTTGCAGGTGGTGTTGTGTGTGCTGCGTGGGTCAGGCGGTGACAGTGTACACGTTGTTGCAGGCGGTGTTGTGTACGGATAGTGAACACTGAGATGTCGGTAAACATCCCGTCACGTCTCGAACTGACATTTCCAACCACCGTCCTCCCACAGTCACCAGCGTCTCCACCAATAGCGTGCGGCTCCGCCCACTGATGTCACCGTAGGCCCCGCCCACCATTGCTTTGCTCTTCCAGGTACACAGAGGCAGTGCTGGGGGGCGGCTGGCCGGAGCGGTGGAGGGGAATGCTCGAGGGGATGATGAGGGGAAGGTGAGTGACAACAATCATCATCACAGCGAGCTGGGGTCACCGTGCTAGGCTGCTTTGTCTCGTAGTCTAATGATGACATGCCCCCCCTCCCCCCGTGTCTGTGTTGTGCTGAAGTGTGAGTGTAACGGGGGGTGGCGGCGGCTGTGTTCGTTGCACCATCAAAAAGCAACAGTCACAGACAAGTAATATACCTATGTGTGAGTCATTGTAATATTGACATGGGATACCTGTGCCAGTGTCATTGTGATAACACAGAGGTGGGGTGTCAGTGTTGTGTTGGTCTTTGTCTTGTAGTGTCAGTGTGATGGTCGTAGAGTGGGGTGTCTGTGTAATGATGTCATAGAGTGGGGTGTCAGTGTGATGATGTCATAGAGTGGGGTGTCAGTGTTGTTTTGGTTTTTGTCTTGCAGTGTCAGTGTGATGATGTCATAGAGTGTGGTGTCAGTGTTGTGTTGATCTTTGTCTTGTAGTGTCAGTGTGATGATGTGTGATGACACACATCTGCTGGGATCCAGTATGATATTTGAGGACACAGATGTCTTCTGTTTCTTGCTCTCCATGTCTGGTGGTTTGGGTCATTAGTGTGGGATTGGATGGGCCATATGGTGCCTGTGTGCCCTTTAATCCTCTGATCTGGCCGTGTATTATCTCTGGCTGTGGGTATTAGTCACATTTTACCTCTATATTGTGCCAACTGCCCCCTCTGCCTGAACTGAATCTCTCTGTCTGCCTTTCACCCTCTTCCATTCTGTAATACAATTATTATTATACAGGATTTATATAGCGCCAATAGTTTGCACAGCGCTTTACAATATAGGGAAGACATTACAGTCACAATACATTTTAAGACAAGATGGTAAGGAGGGCCCTGCCCGTGAGAGCTTACAATCTAAAAGGGAGGGGCAAGTGATACATGAGGAGGGAGCTGCGCGGGAATGATTGTTTGAGAACTTGATGGTTGAGCGGTTAGGTTGAGGTGGGATAGGCTTCCCTGAAGAGATGAGTCTTAAGGCCCCGTTCACATGTAGCGACATACCTTTGCAGCGGCCGGGATAGCGCGACTTTCGGGGCGACGTTCCAGCAACGGTGGCGCGACCTTCTCCGTCGGGCTCCATAGAAAAAAAGCAAGATCCGCTGAAAAAAGGGTCCGGTAGAAGCGACTTGCGACCGCGACGAGCGACATTGAGCTAAGACAGCTCCATTGACTATCATTAGCCGGCGACTTCTCGCGATATCGCGCGGCAAAAATGCGCGATAAGTCGCCACATGTGAACGGGGCCTAAGGGATCGCCTAAAGGCAGTCAGTGTGGGAGATAGACGGACAGGTTGGGGTAGAGAGTTCCATAGAACTGGGAGACACTCTAGTGAAGTCTTGGAGGCGAGCATGGGAGGAGTTGATGACAGAGCTGGAAAGCAGGAGGTCTTGGGATGAGCGGAGAGGACGCTTAGGGTAATACTTTGAGACCAGGTTGGAGATATAGCCGGGGCCAGAGTTGTGGATGGCTTTGTACGCGGTTGTTAATATTTAGAATTTTATCCTCTGGGCTATAGGAAGCCAGTGTAGGGATTGACAGAGGGGGGTTGCAGACACTGAGCGGTTGGTTAGGTGAAGGAGTCTGGCAGCTGCATTCATGATAGACTGAAGGGGGGGATAGCTTGTGTAGTGGAAGGCCAATGAGCAGGGAGTTGCAATAGTGAAGACGAGAGATAACAAGGGAGTGGATGAGTAATTTTGCGGTGTCATTGGTGAGGAAGGGGCGTATTTTGGAGATGTTACGAAGGTGAAGGCGGCAGGATTTGGATAGTGATTGGATGTGGGGAAGAAAGGTGAGGTCCGAATCAAGGATGACACCTAGGACCTTGGCATGGGAGGAGGGGTGGATAGTTGTGTTAACAATCTCAAGGGAAATGTTGGGGGGAAGGTGCACGGGCAGGAGGAAATATCAAGAGCTCAGTTTTTGAAAGGTTAAGTTTTAAGAAGTGTTGCGACATCCAGATAGATATGTCAGTTAGTAGATTAGTGAAACGCAAGGACACTGAGGGATTCATTTTTTAAGCCCATCTCCGGAATATGTCTACCCCCTCCCATCCCCCTCTAACTGATTCCTAGCAGTAAAAAATAAAATAAATCCACACGCTTATCTAAGGGCCCATTTTATTTACTGAAATCTGCAGTCACCTGATCCTCCTTTACGGAGACTTCTCTATTCCTTTGTTTACATCCAACATTATTTTTCATTGGGTTTCCAGTGGCGGGGTCTTTCTTTGGGTGTCCAGTGGCGGGGTCTTTCTTTGGGTGTCCAGTGGTGGGGTCTTTCTTTGGGTGTCCAGTGGTGGTGTCGATGGACATGATTCGTCGATCATTTTACATTATTTCTGATGTGCTATATCCCCAGATTTGACCTCTTTCTGACCTGAATTTGACCTTTCTGAGCTACTTTGCATTCCTATTTTTTCAAAGTGTATAAAGCATCAATGGAACATTATTGATCATCACAAGATAATCATTGATCATCACTGATAATCATTGTTCATCACTGGATCACCATTGATTGTCATTGTTCATCACTTTATCACCATTGATAGTAGGGTTGCACAGATACCAAGTACAGTACTCGGTACAAGTACGAATACATGTACCGATACTTTTTGAGCTCCAAGAATAGACTAGAGAAAAATAAAAAAATTAGGAGGCAGCTGTCATTTGTAAGGAGCACACGGAGCTCCTGGGATTTGTACATCTCTGTTATAATCTATGATTTTGTTTTTATAAATATAAATAAAGGGATGCAAATAAAGGGATGCACCGATACCAGTTTTGCGAGTACGAGTACTGGTACTTGCCGAGTACTTACAAGTACGAGTACTGATACATTTGTGTTTATTGTCATGTGACAGTTTTTTTCTAGAACAATACAGACTAAGACCCCGTTCACATATAGCGACATACCTTTGCAGCGGCCGGGATAGCGCGACTTTCGGGGCGACGTTCCAGCGACGGTAGCGAGACCTTCTCCGTCGGGCTCCATAGAAAAAAGCAAAATCGCGCAAAATCCGCCGGAAAAAGGGTCCGGTAGAAGCGACGAGCGACATGGAGTTAAGACAGCTCCATTGAATAGCATTGGCCGGCGACTTCTCGCGATATCGCGCAGCAATTAGCTATATGTGAACGGGGCCTAATGATTTCAGGACAGCGGTGGAGCACCAGAGCCAGGTCCCAGCTGCAACCTCTGCAACCCTGGTAGTTCTCATGAAAATGCCAAGTATCTGCACTGGTACTCGAAAAGTATCAGTGCATCCCTAATTGATAGTCATTGTTCATCACTGGATCATCGCTGATCATCAAACCTTCTAAGTGTATTATATTTGTATAGAGGTCTAGACATCAGGCCAAAGAGGGACAATTGAGGAGGAACAAGGGACAGAGGAATTTGGTACATAAAGATGGACAGTTCCTCCAAATGAGGATATGTTACATTTCAAATATAAGCGAGTCAGATTGTCGAAAAGGTTGAAGCTTGACGTGCAGTGCGTACTTCCTTGTATCTTTGTAGGGTGCTTGGTGAGTAGTATTTATGTTCTGGTCAACAATTATTTGGATGATATGTTACCTGGACATTTAGGACCCACTTACACTTGTGTGTTGTGGTAACTTGCACCAAACCGCTCCTCGCCACAATGCATGGCATCATTGTAAATGGCATCCCCTGCTTTAGGGAGTCATACCTGTTAATGTCAGAGTCTTGCAATGCCTTATGAGACTTGTAGTTCCACCACAGCTGGAGTGCCGAGGTTGCCTACCCTGTTATAACAGAAACCAGACATGACAGCCGTTGCATAGATGGTGAATGGGCCCTAATTGTCTTACGTTTTGGTTGAATCCTAAGTCCTGTTTTGCAGATGTTGGTATTAATTTCCTAAGATGTACCTCGCCTGATGTAATCCAGCGGACAACTTCCTCAACAGCGGAACTGAAGATCTTCTAGTATTGTGCGGTGTGACATTGTGACTGACAACATGTTATGGTCATTTGTGATTTGTGATAATGGTGCCCTTCATTTTTAGCTCTGCTATTTAGGGGGCCCAGAATGACTTCTGGGGTCACACTGAAAACATTTTCCAGCACAATAGAAAATAAGTTTGATGGCTTTTTCCACATAAATAAGTAAACTTTGCAGTAATGATTGAATGGTTCAAGGAGGACATGGCAACATTATGACTAGACACAGGATTGTGTTCTACTGACTCATAGGGGAAGCATTTTATTCTGGTCAGTCCTGTGCTTGCAATTAACTGGGTCATGTATAACAGGACTGGGCAAATCCTAGGAGCCAGGTCGCCAATGCTACGTAAAACATTACAGCTGGCACCTACCTTTTGAGGTTTTCTCTAGTAATCAATGTATCTGGCTCCTAAAAAAAAGTCCTGCTGGCACCTGGTTTTTTCCTGACTGGCTCCTGAATACCTTATTAATTTGTCCATCCCTGATGTATGAACTGGGTCATGTATGAGAGGACTGGACAAATCCTAGTAGCCAGGTCCCCAATGCTTCCTAAAAAAAATGACAGCCAGCATCTACTTGTTGAGGTTTTCTCTAGTTATCAATGGCGCTGGCTCCTTTAAAAAAAATTTCTGCTGGCTCCTGAATTCCATATTCATTACCCATGTATGAACTCTGTCATGTATGAACTGACATTCCTTCTTGTATGATGACAGCTTCATATGTGTTGTTGCTTTTTTTTTTCACCCCACATGCCACATTGATGAAGGGGAAGAAGTTAGTGGGCAGGGGGGCTGAGTTTTATAGCAACAGAACTTTGGGGCCCCTACACAGCACAACACTGTGCACCGCATCAAATGCGTGTTTGTGTATTTTAGGTGCACTGCGTTAGGTAGCCCTTGTACATGAATGGGCATGAAAAATAGTGCTGCTTGCATTTTTATGGAGCGCACATGCATTGTGGGGGGTGTTGGAGTGCCATTGAAAATTAATGCGTGCCCGATGTTTCCTTGATCTTTGTGCTGAAGGTATTAGCACCCAGAGTTACCAGTGCTGCCCTGAGAAGTACGTGTGCCCAGTAGCGGCACTGTAAAGGAATGCTCTGTGTACAGTATATTAATGTGGTGTGTTTATGTCTTCATAGGCACACAGCTATCTGGTGGTGACTCAGACATGCAGCCTGTTGATTGCAGAAGGTGTGGCAAGGACTGCTAATGCTGGAAGGTCTACAGGACAGCAGGATCTCTGCACTCCTCCCTGGAGATGTTCACCCTGGGAATATGTCTGCTCTTACTGTGGTCTGCGGAGGGGTTGGATGAGGTTTCAGCCAAAATTTTCCAACAGACGAACGCTGAATTCAATAAGGAATACAATGACTCTGTGAACAATGACGTTCAAAGTATATATGCCTTCAACCATACCATGCTGAGAAACAAGGTACGATGTATTCTAGAGATACACCCTATAATGAAAATTAAAACACGCAAGGGGGGAATCTATCAAAACTGGAGCAGACAGAATCTGGAACAGTTGTCCATGGAAACCAATCAGCTTTTCTCTTTAATTTCCAAAGCTTAACTGAACAGACTGAAGATAGAAGCTGATTGGTTACTATGGGCATCTGCTCGTAGATTCTGTCTGCTCCAGTTTGGATGAATTCCCTTCAATGTATTTTGTTGTGCACACTTTCGAGAATATGCAGTTCTTTGTCAGGCGTGGTGCGATGAACAACCCTGAGCGTTCTCGAAAACTTACACCACTAAATTATTTTGGTCATCCAATGACAGGTAAGGCCTACATGTTTTTACTCCCCTACTGCTATCAATGGCTAACAAAGTACAATGCTGCTAGCACGTTTGACCAGACGATTTTTAGTTTTACAGCCCGTAAAAGACCCGCAAGCCGGGCTGAACGCATTGCTGCTGGTGTGCAATGAGAGGCACAATGGTTATTGAAATGTCAAGAGTGACATGTCATAAAGATCAGTAGGCAACGCAAGATGTGATGCGGTTGTACCCCGTTGCACTGAAAAAAAGTACAACATGCCATATGTTGTTCAGCACACTCCAATGCAATGCGGTGCTGTGAATGGAGCCCATCCAAGCAAGGCTAATGACCTTGTCTGTGCAATGGGACTGCTCTGGGAAATGTGGCCAGCGCAACCCCAATGCTTCTAGTAGCCCTTAGTTCTGTATGGCTTTCTGCCCAGCAAATAGCACAAACTATCTTTAATAGCCGGTAATGTCTGTCTGTAGATTGCATGTACGGCTTGCCGGTATCTGTGATCTACAACAGGGGGTCTGGATTTATTGGTATGTGTAGGGGAATGGAAGAACGATTTTGTATCTCACAATTCTGTAAGTGAATTATACTTTTATTTCACATTGAAAGGCAGCGCAGGTCTGTGAATAGCTTCTGTTGTCACAAAATTGGTTGACATTTTTCACAGTGGGTGTTTAAGTGTCAGGACATTTTGCCAGACGAAGGGGTCCTTTGAGGCTCTGAAACGTTGCATTCACATGTCATGCTAAAGGAATACGAATGAAGATGTCATTCTGAAGAAGATTGGTATGCGGACAACATATCTTCTAGAATATATACTGGGGTTTCATCAACCTGTTGTTCCATCACCTGTAACTCTACGGTGTGCGAAGATGATATTGCAAAGGCACATGTCCTTTACATCAGAGTCTCCCTGATTGATAAAAATTAGAAGGAACCCCTGACAAGGCCAGAATGGACCCCTGGGTCCACAGCACCCTGGTTGAGAAAGGCTTCAATGGAGGCGCCTGAACACAGCCTGAGCACACACACTACACAACTGTTTTTGTGCCTACCAACTGGTCTCCTCCCTCCTTGCAATCTTGCCCAGGAAAAGAAGATGGAGGACTCTGTATTGTTTTTGTTCAATGTGGATGTTTTTATCTGCACGATGAGCGCCCACAGCAACATTTACAACCCCTCTTCCCTTTTACTCTTCTGCCACTAACAACAATGTGGCAGACGCTGCGGTGCAGACATGACTCAAGAGCTCTGAGAGCACAACATGCCACGCAGAAAAGGAAGCAGCTGTAAGGACGATGATGTCATACACGATACTGCTTTCCATTGGCCAAAACAAAAAAACCTGAAGCTTCAAAATGCATAAAACGAGCACGCAGAAATGTGCAGAAACGCTTCAAAATTGCCTAAAACCTGCTCTGCTCACATGTGAATGGGGGCCTAGTGTAGTGAATGTGGTGAAGCTCTGCTGACTTCAATCATCCAATCCTGCAAAAGCAAAATTCCTTTTATCTGTAAAAAATAAGTCAAGGCAACTGGACATGCTGTATTTTTTTTAGTCCAGTGGCCTTGACTTATTTCTTACAGATATACCATGACCTTGATGAATGAGAACCTTCACAGACAGAATTCCTTATGTTTAATCTTTCTTGGATGGGATTGGTCGTTCTTTGCAGAGTGAATTTGCACCACATTCACTGAGCTAAGTGCAAACTCCTTGTACATTGACCATGTTTTCCACCTTTAATAAATCAATCCCATAGTGTTTCTATAACAATGGAAAGCAGATGGGTAGAAGGGTGTGTTTGGTATTTTAGAATTGTTCTTCCTGCTCAGCTTGCTCGCCAACATATATAATAGAGTTTAACACTGGCATTGGTTTGTTGTGAAATGCGGCACCACAAACCTCAATGGTTCATTGTGACTGAGTTACTTCATCATGACAAAAAAGAAATGTTGAGATGTTTTCTACGCGAAGGGTGGGAGGTGGGAACTATTATGTGACAGGTCTCTGGGGGGAACCTTCACTTACCTCCTTTCCAGCATCTTGCATTAATGTCCCACTCAATCTGTATAGAGTGGAGATGGGTTAGAGCCCAAATTGTGGGCCGGGGGCCACGTGTGACCATTTTGTGACTTCCTGTGTGGGCCCTGCAGATAGTAGCCGGTGTATTTGTGTTTACCAATGAAGAAGCCAAATTCTCTAGACTTGTTCTGCTTTTTTGAGCTATTCACCCCCTTTCTCTTTTTTTTTTTTTTTCTTTGATCTCCAGTAATGGAAATTGCTGAGACTGCAGACATGCAACCAGCGGTGGTCAAATGTGGTACAAGTGATTATTAGGGGGTTTGTTGGGAGCACAGATGTGGAGGTATTGATCATTCAAGGGTCTGTGATATCAGTGATCTCTAGCAGCCATATATAAGGTTATGGTCCAAATGCAAAGAAGAGTGAGAGGTGCTGTGATCTTTGACTGTAAACGTCCCGTGGATGCATATGAGTTTCTTTTATGGGGATCAATTGTTTATGATTGTCTATATGATATGCAGTCCCTGACCATCTCATGTGACATGCCTGCAGTCTCTGACCATCTTCTGTGGCTGCCTCTGACCATCTCCTGTGGCTGCCTCTGACCATCTCCTGGGCTTGTCTGCAGTCTCTGACCATCTCCTGTGTCAGTCTCTGGCTATCTCCTGTAGCACGTCTGCAGTCCAGGCTGCACTTGAAGCCCATATATCATGTAGGTTGACCACCACTAGGTTAGAGCCTCTGTCAGTGTTTGTTATTGCTGTATCCCAGTAAAGGATATTTTCCAGTTATCAAGTGCCATGAATTGTCTTTATTCTTGCCTAGACTGAAGGGGTCAGAGTGTCTGTTAAAGTGCTGTCCGATCAGAAGGGAACACCATTGCTCTTTGGTGTCCGGCAGAAGGAGGCCGTTGTGTCATTCCAAGTACCTCTTACCCTCAGGGGATTGTAAGTAAAAATGTTTATGTCCTTATAATTGAACACAACATTGGAATTAATAAAGATGTACCTAAATGCTAATGTTTAAAATAAGTTTAACATATTCCAACCTCGGCACTCCAGCTGTGGTGAAACTACGAATCCCATGAGGCATTGCAAGACTCCGACAGCCACAGGTATGACTCCCAGAGTCAAAGTCAATGTAGGTTTTGTAGTTTCACCACAGCTGGAGTTCCTGACCTATATATTCATCTCTGAACATATAAAAAAATGTACCCGTCTTTCTTAAGATTTCAGCGTAACTACCAGTACCGGGATGTTGGACGCACACTCTGCCAACCGCCAACCAGGGCTGAGTCAGAGACGGAGTCCTTCTACGTGGATGTTTCCACCCTCTCGGAGAAAAATACCACATACATTCTACGTGTCACACACGTGGAGAATTTTGTACTGCGGTGAGAAGCAATGTGTACCGTTAATGTATGTTTGTATGGTGATATTCTGTCTCTGGCAGAGTGAATTTCATGGGATCTTTGTTTTTGTAGGACAAAAGAACGGTTCAGTTTTAATGCAACTCCTGCTCAGCCTCAGGTATAATGTGTAAAAGGTGGCAAGTATATGTTGTGTCTCAGCTACAGACAAGAATGATGTGTGTGCAGTTGTGGATATGTTGGTGTTGGGTGTATTTTTCATGAACGTTAACTAGCAATCTTCTTTACACAGTGAGAAGGTACATCGTCTGAAAGGCAAATGTTAGTTGTCATTTATACGATTAACACTTCACTCACTCTATGCTATCTGTGGTTGATGATGATGGTGGTTATCATCTTCTTGAATTGGAGGAATTTTGAAGAAAAGTGGAGATAGCCCTCAAAGGAATCTTGACATTGTGCATACATTGAGGAGGTCAACTACCCTCATAATCAGTCCTCTTTGAAGGAGAACTCCAGGAAAATCAAAAAGTTGCCCTTGCAGTGGGGCTTCCCCCGCACTGCAAGGGTTAAGTGCTCGTTTTGTCTAAGGGGTTCAGATAAAGCAGATTTACTTACCGGATCCTCAGTCCTGCAGCAGCCGACACTCGCCTCTCTCCTGCTCCTCTCCGGCTATGGAATGCCGGAGCTGGCAGGTCCGAGGATCAGGTAAGTAAATCTGTTTTTATTCAAGTCGCCTAGACAAAATGAGCACTTAACTCTTGCAGTGCAGCGGCAGTCCCATTGCAAGGGTAATTTTTTTATTTTCCTGTGTATATAAAGCCATTTTTGTTTTGTTTTGGAATGAGTGGGGAGTGGTTAGGATCTCTGTCTTTATGTTCCTGCTGGGGAGATTCACCCCCTCTATTTGTCCAGGTGATCATTGTCTCCAGTTGATCATAAATCCAACATTTTTGAGATGTCATCAGAACACAAGGTGAGAAGAAATCTTACAGTGGGGACACCTGTATCAGTGACAACTGTCTTAGAGGGGAATCCCCCCTGACTTTGTAGAGATTTCCTCCCTTCCTGTTGTGTTTCTGGGACTGGAAGTGAAGGGGAATCTCCCCAGCAGTGTAGAACTCTAAACATACTCCGACATCTAAACGTACACTAGAAGCAAAACTGTTTTGTGATGCAGAGATCCCTGCTTTCTGGAGACCAACCCCTGGTAAATTTGTTTATTTTACCAAATTAGTAAACGGACACTGATGGGTTTTAACATTTCGCTTTTCCAGTGCTGGACAAATCCCAGGAGCCAGGTTGTCAATGCTCCTTAAAAATTACAGTTGGTACCTAAGTAGGTTGTTGTAATTGAAGCAGGCTCCTCAATTGAATAGAGTGGCTACTGAATCCCATAATAATTAGTCCACCCCTGCCCTACTCTTTCCAAAACCAAGTAAAACTAGTTTTAGATACAGTAAGGGAGGGTTATTTTACCTTCTGTGTCCCATTTTTGCAATTTCCCTTTACTTCCTGCCTGATAGCCACAAGAGTGGAAATCCTTCCAAAGAGAAGGAAATCCCTGGTGGTTACTCAGCAGGGTCACAAGATCTAGTGTTACAATTGGAAGATATGCCATCTAGTCCTGTTCTGGTGACAACTCAAATTTTGTGATTTTTCATTCACTTCCACTTTCAGTAATAACAATCCCCATGGCAAAGGGGTGAACCTCACTAATGGGGACACAGACAGAAAAAAAACCCTGACAGCTGTTCTAATCCCTTGCTACTCTATCCAAAACTAAAATAAAGCTTTTGGCTTCAGTTGCCCTTTTAATGTATGTTTTAATGTTTAGTGTTGTCATCATAGAGATTGGTTTTACAAAGCTCTTCCAGTCATGATAAAGCTTTCTTTACTGAGGCTTACAATGTTGTTTTAACAGGTGAATGAATGTTATTGAATCTTAATAATGTCTTGTATACTTTATACTGGAAGCGGCTGTGTTTCCATAGAAAAGGGTGGTGAGTCTGTCCTACCACACCAGTGTAATGGAATTCCTCCTCCACATTCATATTCCATCTAGATCTCTGGTGCAAGAAGAGTCACCTCCTAACTGCTGCAAAATCAAACTGCAGCCATCACATATTTCCTTTGGCTAGAATAAGGAAGAGTTAAACTCGCCACCAATGTTAGAATCTGATTGTACAATCTTCTTTCGATCTACCAACTATGCAGTGCAAGGGTCTGCCTGATTGGATACAAATTGATTGTATAGATTATGTCGGTCCTCATATTGCATATTATTGTTAAATCTAAAGTTGATTGTAGTCAGATCTTGCAATGGAGGAAAAAACTGAACTTACCGGATACATGTTGGGTCTATGGGGAGTCGGATGTAAGCGGATATGTGTCAATTGATATCAGATTACCCCTGGTCTGTCACGATTAAGGATGGGCTCGGGCTTGTTCGCAGCTCCACGTGCCGAGCCCGCCAGGAAGCTGACAGCGCGCAGCGCCAATCACGGGTACTGAGATATTTTCCCAGTCCGCAGCTTTCCCGGTCCGCAGCTCGGGAAATGTCTCAGTGCCTGTGATTGGCGCTGCACGCTGTCGGCTTCCTGGCGGGCTCAGCACGTGGAGCTGCGAACACACCCGAGCCCATCCTTAGTCACGATCAGATCCACTGAAACAGAACTCTGTTGCATGTGGTTTTCCAGACCTGGTGGGTTCCAGCTGCCCATAGCCTAACATTGGGCTCAGTTGAAAAACTATAGGTGGAGCTGATTGGACCGCCCATGTGAAAGGGACCTAAAGCTTTTTACACTAGGCACATGTTTGCAATGTTTATTTGCCCTGTGCTACTGTGGGGATCTCCATAGTAGCAATGGTTAAACGTATCTGCTAATTCCCTCCAGCGTTATCTAGAATTGTTACATTGTATCTCTTGTTATTAAGATGTTTTTTCCCCCCATATGATTCCAGCTCCGTATAGCGGTTTTAGAGCACACACCAGCCCCAGTGCGTTCCAGCCCGATTCTGGTCGGAACACACTGGATCGCATCCCGGCAAGCTCACTTTGTTAGGGGTTGTTAGGTGTTGGAGCATTGAATCAATGGCACAGCAGCCACACGCCCTGCGGCCACAGTGCGATCCGCACGCGTTCCGGTGCGGGCAATCGCACTACAGCCGGAGGGTGTGGCTGAGGTGCCATTGACTTCAATGTACTGTCACGCCCCATCCCGCCCCATAACAAAGTGAGCCTCACTGGATGCGATCCAGTGCTTTCCGGCCAGAATTGGGCCGGATCGCACTGGGGCTGGTGTGAACTAGCCCTGACACTACTGCCCATTATCCCCATTCACTAATACCGATAATATTTGAAGGAAATTTGACCAGAAGAGAAAACATTTGATTTTGCCCCATTCTCACAACATCTTGGTAACTCGTACAGAACAAATGTACATCCAGTTTCAGCAGACAAATTGCTGTGCAAGTTTCTCTTTATAAATTGAGCCCATAATATGTAGACTTCTTTATTTTCAGTTGCTCACATTACCTGTAAGCACCTTCAAGCAAGGTTTTATTCTTCGATAGAACACTATTGATTATTTTTTCAAGTTTCAGTTCTAGGTGCCTGGTCTTGATAGTGCCAAGTCTATACAATAATGGTGCCAAGTCTATATTCTAAGCACATTTAGCTAATGCCTTTTTTTTATAACACTGGTGAAGTATTTCACATAAGATTCTGTAAATCAATGCTGAAATGTGGCACCCCAGTAGCTAAACTATCATTTTTAAAATCTTGTGTATAAAATGTTTCCATTCCCTCTCAGAATAAAGGAGGAATACAGTATACATTGTGAGAGCTTTCAGTGTGTCATGTTTTTATAAAGTAAAAGTCTTATTGTTTATAAACAATGTTTTTTATATATGTATTGATATTTTTTGCTGTTCCTCACCCCTTTACTTCTGTTTCTTTGCAGTATTTTAAATATGTGTTTCCTACGGAGGTGGACTCTGTGATTGTAAAGGTTTCTTCTCCGTCTGCCTTCCCCTGCTCTGTCATCTCCATTCAGGATATTCTGGTGGGTCATTATTGAGATCATTCATTTAAAAAGGAAAAGTGGTCTGAAAGGAAAATGACCTGGAACAAGTGTGCAGATCAGAAACTCTGACTTTAATTGCTGCATACTTGTTCCAGGTTAGTGGTTTAGAAACTGACTTAGAAACTATTAAAGCCAGGCAACTAGCATTTTCAGAAGGAGATCACCAATGATCGCCTACATATTTCTCTAAGGAGAGGATCCCGATTTGTCACCTTTCCTGGTGCCCTTGCTGCCAAACACCTCTCCATTCATGACGTCTCATCTCCTAAATCGACACACCCGGGAGTGTCCATCTCCTGGGTCCCCCGCAGCTATCACTTATTCCTCCTGGAGACCTCCGCGTCACTACTTTATCCTACAGTGATGTTAAGGTCAGAGAGAGGAACCACTAAAGCTCACCAAACAGATTACACTCTTATTATACAAGCTCTACCAACAAGTATGTATTGCAAATGCCTGTCTGTATACAGATTGATTGGATAGTTTAGGTAGCTCCTCATAGTACATAGTTGTGGTAAATTTAAAGTTGATGGTACAGAGATTGTAGGGTCAGACTGTAAAGTGTGTGATATCCAGGCTTGTCCATATAGTGAGACAGCCTAAAGGATGTTGCCTAGGGCAGCTTCTCTTTGGGTCATGTATGGGGGGCTTTCGGGCCAGAGCGTCCTAGGTTGCTAAGAGCCATGCAGGGCCTTACACATCTCCCCTCCCAGCTCTTGGCAACTTAGGACGCTTTGGTCGGCATCCTGCCCAGCTCCTGGCAACCAGGGACATCGGTGAGCTGTGAGCTGTGAGCGATCCACTACCAGGACAACCTCCGCTTCTTCCCCCCGAACATGACCACCAGTCACCACAGTCAGTAGTAATGCTAGGGACACTCCTGGTGATAACTCTAAGAGCTGCAGGGAACTCAGGAGCTTCACACTACCAGAAAGCTGCCATTGTTGACCACCTTTTGGAAATGCTAGATGCTTAGCTGCCCTGCTAATTCTGAGGTTCAGTACTTTCCAGAACAAGTATACAGAAACAAACTTCTGACTTTATTTGCTTCCTACTTGTCCTTGGAGTCAGAAAGTACAAAAGTCGTAGGTTCAGTGTCACACGTTGGCAGTGGTAATCTTTGTATTTCTGTTGCCATAAGTTTCTTTTAAAGAGAACTAGTCATAACTGAGTAGATGCAAGAATCTGAATGTGCAGTGTTAAAAAGTGATTCTGCTTTATATTTAACCCAGTTTAGCTTTAATCACCTTAATTAGTATTTACTGTACCTTTGACAGCCCACGCTCTTTCAACTACTTGACTTTTCACACATTCCCGAGTCCTAGCACAGCGTCAAATAACTGAGGCTTGCTGGTGATTACATTTGTCTTAAAGCATATGTCAAGGCAAAACAAAATCTCTGCAGTGCATGCACTCTTCCCTGTGTTTTAACCCTTAAAGATCCTGCAAGTACAGCAAAATACCTGTTGATGTGCCATAAATGCACTCCGGTCTTAAGCCCTTTTGTGGGTTGGTATCTCTCAGCATTTTTGTGGACTGAGTGGTGTCAGCCCTGCCCAGTGTCTTTTGCTAAGCTACCCCGCTACTTCCACTCTCAGATTTCTGCAACATAAAGGTAAATAATTCTGTAGTCCGAGATAGGATCTAGGAGGGCTCAACAGAGATAACACAGCAAGTGTGCAGAGGGCACACAACAGCTCTGAATTTGTCAGGGTCAATTAGGTATTTTTTCCAATTATTAAACAAATCTAACAAAATGCTTTCGATGGTATATTTAACAGACCAAAATGGAGCAAATTGGACACGCTTATTATTAGGATTTACATACATTTTAACTGAAGCGCTTTGTTATATGACATTGTTAAGCACTACGGAGATAGGCGACAGTAGCATCATAGAGAATGCAGATGCTGGCGGTACTTGCTGGTGACTTTGTGGCACATTGGAAGGAGTGGCACTAAAGGGGAGGTTAGACACCAGAGAGTAGCTGGCACAAAGGCAGTAAGGCAATGGTTAAATATAAGGGGTTCCTTTTTAAAGTAAAAAATGTACTCTGATAGTAATGCTGATTTTTGGCAGCAGGCCTTCTCCCAACTTTCCCACATATGCCCAACTCCCTTATCCATCGCCAGTCCTCCCCCCCCCCCCCCCCCCCCCAAAAAAACCCAAAACACACTTTC
>NW_017307490.1:153978-167027 GCF_000935625.1 Nanorana parkeri | reverse complement strand
CAGACCCCACTGCACCCTATGTCTAGGGGGAGTAAGAAGTCGCGGCCCCCCCGCCCCCCCCCCCCCCCCCCCCTAAAAAAACGATCCAAATGCCAATGTTTCAAAAATAGATTAAGTCCACCCATCACATGACAGTGCTTGGGCCCGGCAAATGGCTACTTCATTGTGGGAAGGTGGTGCATAATGGGGAAGTGTCACATTTGCCCCACACACCCAAAAGCACTGCATTTTTCTGGTTTCCAAAGTGGCACATTGAACGCAGGAGCTGGGCCGGGTAGGAGTAGGCACCTTCTAGTGGCTTTTGCTAAGCAGAAGCATTCCTTAGAATTTTTTTGTCAGTAGAGTCGCTTTAATAGAAAATGTAATGGTGTACTGTAAAAAAAAAAGTACGTACCCCTTGGCCTCAGAGGCTGGTATTGCTCCCTTAGCAGAAATTATTTATTGAAGGTGTTTCTGTGACATTTAATTTTTTTACCACTTCCCCATACCAAATTTCTTCAGTGGTAAGATGTTTGTTGGTTTTCTTGCATGAAATGCACATTTTAAATCCCCCCCACAGCATTTCAAGATATTCAAATCAGAGCTTTGACTAGGCCAGTCCATAACCCTCCATGTTATCTTTTTAAGACATTCCTTGGTGGATGTAATCATTATTGTGTTGAAAGATCCATTTCAGGTTCCACTTTCAGACAGATGGCCTTACATTCTCATCAAGCACACTTTGATATGATGCAGAGTTCCTAGTTGGATTAACTAGTGTAAGATGCCCAGGCCCTAAAAGCAGCAGACTCAAACCATAACACTTCTACCACCCATGCTTCACAGTTGGTATGATGGTTTTCTCCTGAAATTCTTGCATAAAACTGATAAACTGTCTGCTGTTACAGATATGTCTTTTGATCCGTCGGTCCACAGCACAGTGTTCCAGAAGGCTGGTATCTGCCTATTTGTTCAATGGCAGGCTCTAATCTTTGCTCTAATGTTCTTTTTGGACAGCAGAGGCTTTTTCCTGGCACACCTCCAATACAGGTTCAATTAGAGCAATCTATGTCTGAGAGTAGATGCATGCACTTTGATACCAACTGTTGCAAGAGTTTTTCTGCAGATCCTGCAACCAATTTCGGGTTCTTGGAGACTTCTTTAAGCATCACATGGTCAGCTCTTTGGCTGAATTACGAGGGTCGGCTAATCCTAGACAATGAGCAGTTTAAAATCTGTGCCGTTTGTAGATTATGCTCCTTACAGTGAAATGATTGATTTCAAATAATTTGGCAATCTTTTTAAATCCCTTGCTGGATACATAGGCACCCACAACTTTCTTTCTGAGGGCCTTAGTCCCCGTCCACTGCATAGTGTTGTGTAGACACACGTTTCTTCCTGCTTGTTACCTGCATTTGGCGCACATCCCCATTAATTTCAATTGATGTCAATAGCAAACAGAACACTAAACCTTAGATCGCTGAGGTTTACATAAGACCAGCATACTCCCTAAGGCTGGGCGCACACCTTACAACCATCGCAAGACTTCTGTCTTGCGATGGTTGTAAGGTACTTAAAAAAAACGTACGATCTGCCTATGTTGCATAGGCAGATCGTACTTGTGATGATCGCAAGCCACGCCCCCCGAGGGGCGGGCTTCCGATGACCGCAATGCCGAACGGGCAGTGTGCGCTTGCGCACACCGGCCCGTACGGCTGTTATCGCACGGACATGCCACAAACCCGCCGAACATCGTACGATGCTCGGCGGGTTTTTGAACATGTCCGTAAGTTTAAAGTCGTGCGATCTTATAGTAGTAGAGGTCGCACGGCTTCCACACACCTTACGATCATCATACGATCGCGGGATTTCCCGCGATTATCGTACGATAATCGTAAGGTGTGTGGGGACCCTAAGGAGGTTCTAATCATTGGAACCTGATCAGGAACACCAGATTCTATTTACACAGATTTGATGTGGTGGAAAATGTTACTTTTACCAAGTGCTAAATCTGCATTTCCATTCATTTCAGTTATGGAGAACGTCAGTTTCATATTTTTTGTACACGTATCTCACCATTATCTGTAAGCACTGTTTAAATAAGGAGCCAATGTTTGCCTGTTTAAAATAGGATGAAAAGTCAACATTTACCATGGGGTGTACTTACTTTTTCACATGACTATATATGTAGGTGTGAAAGTGACCTTTATGTGACGTGAGAACACAGCTGGTTTGTCTACTTTAGATAACATTGTTTGCAGTTGGTAGCTAGATGAAAGAGGAAGTATAATAACCTTTTATCTTTGTCAAGCATTGTTGTTGCCTTTTTCTTGCAGTGCCCAGTCTTTGACCTCGATAATAATGTGGCTTTCACCGGCATGTATCAGACAATGACCAAAAAAGCTGCTATCACAGTGCAGGTGACTGAGTCTCGTGCTTTTGTTATTTTCTATCTTACCCCCCTTCATTTTACAAGCTTGAATGTTAGTGGATTTTTTTATTTTTTTTTAAAGAGCATATACTACCCTGTCATAACATCAGAAGTGTAATTGGTATACATACTATAGTTCAGGGGTAGGTAAACTCCGGCCCTCCTGCTGTGGTGCAACTACAAATCCCATTAGGCATTGCAAGACTCTGACAGCCACAGGCATGACTCCTTAAGGCAGATCATGATGGGATTTGTATTTTTTTCCCCAGCTGGAGGGCCATAGAATACCCACCCCTCTCATAGTTGCAATCAAGGTTTACTGGTAAGAATCCTTTTTATGTAGTGAGTGCTGCCTTGTGTCTGCCCATCACTTTCACCATCTGGATTCCCAGTGTGCTTTGTGTCTTTTTCCATGCTGCTTGATGTGATGCAATCTCAAATTCTCAAGACTACATATCCCATCATGCATTGCTTCCAGCAAGCAATGATAATGTTGCATTGTTCAGACAGTGAGTTGTAGTTCAGAAGGCAGGCTCTGTGATATTTGTGGCACTGATTAAAATTGTATCAGTGCATCGTAGGGCTGCAACCAACTAATCGATAATGAGAATAGTTGTCAATTATTCTCATTATTGATTAGTTGGTTGGATCCCCTAGCACTCCTCTCTACGCTGGGAGGAGAACACAGCAAGCAGTGGGCGGGTGCAATAGCCAGCCTGCTATTGGCTATTGCAATTTGATATGGCCAATAGCAGGCTGGCTATTGCACCAGCCTACTACCTGTTGTGTTTACATTCAGCTACCTTCTGTAGAATCTTGCCACTGGCAGGTGTCATTCTCTGGCTCAAGCTATTCATGCACCATGTGCTTACAATACAATTTATTTTAAAAAAAATTCTAAAAGGTGAAAAAATAGTCATTTTTGGTTTCAGCCTGACAAATTCTGCTGCGGGAGGTGCGTTGCAGTGGCGTTCATTTCAATGGCACTCCAAACACACCTTCCACCCTCTGGCAGGTGTGTTTGGAGCACGTTCCATTGCACTGGAACGTGCGATACCGCAATGCTGTGCTTTCCAGTGCAGTGCGATTGCCAACATTTGTGCATGCAGTTTTATTCTGAAGTGACCTTTGTTTGTAACACTGCATTTGTGTATTTTATTTTAAATTAAGGATGGGATTTATTGAATTTTTTAAATCCAATTAATCAAAAAAATAATCGGCCAACTAATCGATGATGAAAATAGCCCTAGTGCATAGAGGAAGTACATCCTATGGGCATCTTCAGTAAGTTTATAAACTTCTAGATGGAGATGGTCATTAGTAGTGGGATCAAACTCATGGAAAATTGAATATAGAAATACAGATTTAGTTTTAGTTTTTGACCATAGATACCATTTAATGGAAAAATATCTAATTTGCTTAATTCTTTATCTGTTTCTCTATATCCATAGAAGTTTCAGGTGTCACAAATTGTCTTTTTTTTGCTCTGGCTGTTGATTTTTACTAATGTTACCAGTCAATGTATGGACCTTGACATGATCTCATATGCTGATATTAATCCTCAATATGGCATAACGTATGTTAATGATTGGTGTCTGTGACATGGCTGTATATTAGTGGGGATGTGCCTCATCCATGTATGTGCTGGGACACATTTCATCAGTACAATGCAGGCTGTTGCTGCTATGTTAGAAGCTCATGTTTTACTGTTATTCTCTCGTCACCTTTCAGAAAAAGGATTTTAACAAAGGTGGTTTCTATGTCGTCGTTGTTGTAAAGACAGAGGATGAAGCCTGTGGAGGAGGCCTGCCTTATTATCCATTAGATCCAGGTATCTTTCCGTCTCAAGCGCTCGGTCACTTTATCTCTTAAAGGAGAACTGTGGGGAGAGTCAAGCTATGGGGAGAGCCGGCATGTGAAACTGCAGCTTTGACACGTCGGCTCTATAGATCGAGAGCTGAGTGATCACGATCCGCTAATTGTTCAGCTCTTGGTCTTCTCTCTGCAGAGAGTGATGACTGTCATTCACTGCTCTCCGCAGGGATTTTCCCCTCCCCTCTCTGTTCCGCCAGTGCTTTTTCGAGGGACAGAGAGGGGAGGGGGCGGGCACAGTTGGCTCTGGCTCTAGAGAGACAGAGCCAGCTGTCAGGCAGTGGGGTGAATCCCGACAATATTGCCAGGACCTTCCTGGCTGCATCATGGCTCTGTACTGTTATCATATAGCGCTCAGTAGCCCGATTATATGCTGAGTTTAGGTCACAAGAGGACAGTATTTGTATTTGCCCATCCAGTCCTCAGATTTGAACAACCCTCTCACGCAGCACAAACACCTCTTTCTTGTTACACTTATAGACTATAGAAGGAATATAGTGATGTCATCTCTCTGCTCCTAGCTTGCTGACTGGACAGCGATGAGGTCATCCCTCTGCTCACTCTGCTTTTTCCTCCTTTCAGTACAATTGCATGCAGCTCGCTTAAGTGGTCCCAGTGTTGCCCCTCCCTCTCCCAGTTTGGGTGCCCCTGTATGGGACATTGCATGAGGCTGATAGCAAGTAAAATAGGGGTACTTATACTAGCTGCATCTAAGTAGTACATTTATTGAGGTATTCATGAATATACAGGTGCATTAACTTGTGTCTTTATATCTGATATCTTTTATATTAATAAAAAAGCCGCAATCCCACCACCCTGCTGTACGGTGGGCTCTCTCTTTTATGTATCGCCCTCTTCTCATCAGCCTCCCTCTAAAAAACTCTGCTTATAGGGCCGCCTTCCCTACCTCTTATAATTCAGTGCTTGGTCTATAAGCAGCAGATCACAAAATCTGAGCTCTGTCATATGGGGGGCCAGCAGGGTGCCTAACAATGACCCTGAATTGACTTTCACGAAAACTTGCACATATAATTTGTGAGGGCCACGGTGGGGATCGGAGTAGCTGATGGAAGTGGGGGGCAGTGTGTACAGATACCAGAAAGTCCCTGCTACACATTGAGGAGGTGCGGTTGTGTTTATTTCATGCCAGATACACTTAGGGGTATATATTTAAAACATTGGAGAGCCATTGGCCCTGCAAATCTCTCTGAATGTTCATTCCGTGCGAATAAATGCACGAATCGAATGTTCAAATGTATTTTTGTATGTCATCTTGTAATACTGCATTATGGCCACTAGATGGAGGTGTGAAGCACAGGGAGTATGCATTTCTCTCCTATGCCCCTCAGCTCTATTTAGTGGCCATTGTTTTTGCAATTTGTTTATCAGTAGACCCCCTCTGAGTCCTAATGATTATGCTTGTTTATTTCAGATGCCCCTATAGAGCATGGAGACCGCCATAAAACGTTGGAAGTTCTGGTCAGCCCCGCCATTAGCAGTATGTAGATGGGACAGCGTTGGGGGATCTTTTGGTGTGTCCATGTCATTGTGCTTACGTTGTGTCTTTTCTCTCTCAGGGACGACTTATGTTGGTGGCATGGTGTTCTCTTTAGGGGTTTTCTTGTCTTTCTACCTGTTTGCACTGCTCATATACTGCTGGAATGAATCGAGGTAAGCACTGAATGGTAAATATCACCCAGAAACAAGAGGCTATCAAATGTTTTCTATCTCCCAATAGTAAAGGAAAAGCCGATATTATCAGTATGTCATCTGTAACATTCTTTCCCTGCTGCCTCATGTCATGGCAAGAATTTGTAAAGTAAACTCCACGTGATGAATTGGAGGGCTCGCTGGTTATTCCGTGTACGCCTCTGCATTGGCACGCGGCATCTTAGAAGGACAATGAGATTTCTGGGTGGCAGACAATGAGCTGTTAATATTGTGAACATTCAATGTCCTTCAGTATATGTGTAAAGATTGGACTTTCATTTGGACAAGTGAATATTTAAAGCAAAACTCCGGGGGCAAACTTTTCTTAAAGGAGAACTATGAGGTGAGTGAAAATCTCTCATCCTCTTAGTTCGAGAAGACGTGTGACAATGAAACTGTCACACGTCGGCTCAATAGATCGGGAAGTGAGCGAACACATACCGTCGCTCGCTCACCTCTCGATCCTGTCCCTGCAGAGAGCGGTGACCGTCAGTCATGGCTCCCTGCAGGGATTCACCTGCCCTGATCCTCCAGCGCTAAGTGGAGGAACAAACAGGGAAGGGGCGGGTACAGCTGGCTGATAGGCAGAGCCAGCTGTCGGTCACGCAGCTGGGTGGATCTCGAAAGCGTTGTCTGGATCCGTCTCGACTGCGGCAGTCTTGGTATACCGCGAGCTGGAGGAAAATAACGAATTTATACTCTCCCAATCCTCTGAGCCAGTTTGCTCTTAGACTTGTCCCTTCCGCCTGTGTCCTCCTCCGTGAGAGGAAAGTTCTCTCTCAGGTCTGCTCCTCTGCTCAGTGGGCGGGTGCAATAGCCAGCCTGCTATTGGCTATTGCAATTTTTAAAATAGCCAATAGCAGTCTTGCGATTTGATCCCGGCCGTTTACATTTACCTGCCGGCTTTGGAAACGAGTTGGCAGGTGAATGGGGAAGCGGAGCGCCTCTGGGCTGGTTGCTGAAGAGCTACTATTTAACTCTCCAGCAACTAGAAACTACAGTTATCCGGCACCTACCAATGCCTGGGAGCCGAATACATGGGAATGTACTGTACAGTAAACTCCATCATAAATGCAAACATTCGTAAGTTGGTTGATTGCAACCTGACGAGCACCTATACTCGCCAGAACCCTGATCCTGGCTGGCTCCTAGACCGCTTCCTCCAGCCTCTCTCCTCTGCTCTAGTAAAGGAATGTCTCTTGACATCCTCATGCCCAATACACTGTATAGAACGTGAGGAGTCACAGGACCTTAGACCACTGGCGCAAAGGGAGAGCGAAACTGAAGGGACCGGTCTAAGAGGAAGCTGAGTTCAGGGTTCAGTTGAGTATAACTTTGTTATTTTTGCCCCTAGACAAAATGAGCACTTAACCCTCGCAGTTCGGGGGTAGCCCCACTGCAAGGGTTAAGATTTGATTTGCCCGGAGTTCTGCTTTAACATATTGTTAGTGGACAGCTGTGCAGATATTTCCCAAAGCAGATGCTTTTGGTGGTCATTGCTATGCCATGTGTTGTCATGTGGCTTTATAGGTTACAGGCTGGATTATGTATGCCAGCAATATACACCTTTGAGCTCATGCTGTGATGTCAGTCACATGGAGGCTATGAGGATCATTTATAAATAATAAAGCAGTCTGCAGTAAACCCTTCATTTTGATTGGCTGCTCTGAGAAACATTAACAGCCTTTTGTAATAAAGTGTCAATTCCGAAGTGCCGTTCCCTCAGCCCATATGAGAGTTCACTTTTCTGAAGTCTGCACAGGGCAAGGCACAAACTAATTGGTCGCTGTGGTTGCTGCATTGGCGCCTTATAACAGAGAGCTGTAAATGAGCATCTAAGACAGGGGTGAGCAAATTTCATCCCTCCAGCTCTGATGCAACTACAAATCCCATGAGACACTGCAAGACTCTGACAGCCAAAGGCATACCTCCCAGAGGCAGTGGCATGATGGGGTATGTAGTTTTACCACAGCTGAAGGGTCTGAGTCTGCCTATCTCTGGTCTAGGATTTTATCTGACAAGTTAACAAACAAATGGGATACCCACTGCCTTGCTCAATTGTCAGATGATACGCTTCATGAATTATAGGGAACACCCTGATAGTGAAATATGAGGTCAGGATAACTCTCCCCGTCTAATGACTTCAGATGTCTATTCAGAATACAGGGACATTGTGGTACACTTCACCATATGGATCTTCTCACTATTATGTGTTTTTGTATCTAGAAAAAACAAGAAAGTTTTGCTGCATTCGGTCAGTGCTCTGAATGATGAAACAGGTAATTACACTGTCAGGGGGGAAAGCTGTTCTCATTTCACATAATTAAAATAACATTTCAAGTGTATCTAAAGAATGAAAATGTAATATATTATATCTTACCAGTCTGTAGATGTGGTGACTGCATTCGTTCTCTTTTTTTTCAGGCTTTTCCCCCCATTATTTAAACCTGGTAAGCATACCAGGAACACACTTCCTGTCCCAGGGTGACAACACTCAGCATACTGTATCTGTGGAGGAGGAGCGTTGTCACTCTAGGACGTGAAGTGTGCTAGGGCTACAGAACACCTCCCGCTGCTTTCTAGAACATGAGGTTAAGGTTACAACAGTGTTTTGTTATGACCAGCCTTTCAAGGAGGAATGAAATCCATTGTCCTGGACAGATTAATTGCTGCCTTGTGCTAGTCTATCACAGTGATCACATGATCGGGAAGCCCACCTCTGCCCCCGACATTAAAAACCCCTTAAAGGTGTTCTGAAAAGATTCACTGCTGCCATGTGGTAGCCTATCACACTGATCACATGATCAGGAAGCCTGCCTCTGCGCCCGACATTAGGAACCCCTTAAAGGGGGCCTGAGAAGATGAATTGCTGCCTTGTGGTAGCCTATCACATGATCAGGAAGCCCGTCTCTGCCCCGACATTAGGAACCCCTTAAAGGGAGCCTGAGAAGATTAATTGCTGCCTTGTGCTAGCCTATCACAGTGATCACATGATCGGGAAGCCTGCCTCTGCGCCCGACATTAGGAACCCCTTAAAGGGGTCCTGAGAAGATTAATTGCTGCCTTGTGCTAGCCTGTCACAGTGATCACATGATCGGGAAGCCTGATTCTGCCCTTGGCGTTGAGAAAGGACCATCTCCTGATGGCTGGAACAGGATTTAGTAAATGGCACTGTGTTGGATGTCAGAAATATAAGCCAGAAATGTACATGGCATGTAGACGTATAGCAGTTCACTTAGCAGAAATATCTTCTTCCTACATATGAATTGTGATTTAACCTGTCATTATTACTTTATTTTCCTGCTTCTGATGTTCACCATTTGCAGCCTCATTGCTCGGTAAGATTTGTGGGGAGAACTAATATTGCAGGGGGAGCACTGAATACCCTCAAGTGTGATTGAGAAAACCTTGCAGTGCTGTATGGCTTCTTCCATATCACATACCCATTCACTAACAATATTTCATTCTCTTGTGTGTTTACTTCCTGTGTGTTTTTTTCACAAATGCTTGAAGTGACCCTCCACTGATATCTTCATCTGATACTAATGAGTTATAGGGCCACCACATCTGCTAATTACAATTCCACCTCTTTTCATCAAATCACTTAGAGATCCATTTGGTTATAGCTAGTGATGCACCAAAAAGACATTTTGAAACCAAAAAGAAAAAATGTGAGGCCGAAACCGAAAATGATTTCTTTGGTAACCTTTTTAATTCTTTCTAAAGATTTAATTTAAATTTTTTTTTTCTAAACTTTTTCTTTAATATATTTATATATTTAAAAAAAAATATTTTAATTTTTTCACTTTATTGTTGGGGGGCTTGGGGGGGAAATGTCAGGGAACTAAACAGACCCCTGATATTTCCCTTTTCAAATAGAAAAAGAGATTGAGGACTCTGTCCTCAATCTTTTTTTTCTGCAGCCCCTGTTATAAATGAACAGGAATCCTCTATACTGAGTGTTCCTGTTCAATCATACATTGTGGAGATAGTATGTTTACCATGTCCACAATCATGAATGAACAGGAAGTGATGTAGAGCACTTCCTGTTCATCCATAACTGGGGACACAGTAAACATACTATGTCCTCAATTATTTACAAGCACTCAGCGATCACTGATCGTTGAGTGCTTGTACCCGCTCTCCATCCTGACTCGCTGTCACAGGAGGCAAAGTGGGCGGGGCAGGGAGGAAAGCTCGGTCTATTTTGACAACGGACTCCCCCCCACCCCCCCTGCACCATCGGCCCGGCCTCCTGTGACATCTGTCTCCACCCCCATACCGCTCTCCTGATCTGTCGCAGCCAAGCGGGGCGGTCACCGCTCTGCCTCTTCTGACAGTTTCTTTCCTCCCTGCTGGACGCTGCGCTGTGTTAGAGGGGACTCAGGGCAGCGCCAAGGTTGTAGGAGAGAAACTAGACATGCACCACAATTTTGGCCGAAAGATGGTACTTTTGACGTTTTGCCAAAAGTGCCATTTCGTCCGATATGTTTCGGTGGCCGAAATTTCGGTGCATCCCTGATTATAGTATCCTTTGATTCCAGGCATATCCTTATTCCATTCTAAGCCCTGATAAAGAGGGAGTGTTGTTGACTCTGGAAAGCATTGGCTTTTTTTTTTTTTTTTCCTCGAATTGTGAACAATAAAAGGCACTTTTGGACTCTTTCACCTTTTGGTTTGGTGCCCTTTATTTCTAAGCATTGAGTCACTTCTGGTTACCCAACAATGGGCCCTATTTTCTTACTAGTGACAGAGAGTTTATTTGCAAACTTTCCTGCATCTAAAAGGTTTCAGCGAGCATCGAAACTTGAGCGCCTCTTAAATGTGGAGAAAACCTATTTCTGGGAAAGGATCAAAACTGCTATTTAAGAGAGGTTTATCCTCACTTCCTGTTCTGCTGACGAGGATTGAACCAGACAGGAAGTAAAGGAAAATATACAGCAGGGATACAACCAGAAATAAAAATCTGACAGGAGTCTGTTCCAGCCTTCCCCTACGGTGCAAAAGAAAAACATTTCTATTTCCGTTGCTGTTGGAGAGTTCTCGTCACTTCCTGGTGGGTAAAACATTGTCACCAGGACAGGAAGCGGTAGCAGTAAAAACCTCACGGGAGTTCTAACCATTCCCCACACTATCCAAAAATGATGACAGAGAAGCCCGGTGCTGTGTTTATAACCTACAGAATAGGGTTTGTGGGAATACAAAGATCCTCTTGAGAAACGATGATGAAGATTTCAGTCTAGTCGGATCAGCTTGGTGATATATTGCTGGAACGTGTTCATGAAGAAGGCTGTGATCTGTGTATTGGGAGAACTTTATCAGCTTGTCGGGCTTTTCTCTTGCAAGGAACATCACAAATTATAAATATAATAATGGGAGAACATTTCTTCTTTATGTAATACAATAGTCTTGCGACGGCATAAAATGTCACAGCAAAAAGTTTCCCAGCACACTCACCAGCCAGCATGCAAACAAACCTGTCTCACCGCTAAGGTTAAAAACAGAGGTTTAGATACAAGTCTTCTGCAGAAAATGTGAAAGCCGCACCGCCTCGCCACGCCAAGGCACCTCCATATAGTGTGGTCCTCACTCTAAACTATCAAAGTCTCCATCTTGGAGCACATGGGGCAAAAGATCAAATTGGGTGCAGGTTTGTCAGGAGGAAGCCCAACCCCCTTAAAGGCACAGGGACGCACAAAGGACCCTGCACATTTTTTTTTTTTTTGCATGCTGGCTGGTGAGTGTGCTGGGAAACTTTTTGCTGTTAATGTTTAAAGCCCTTCCATGTGCACCTTGCTGTAAAGCTGGTAACAAATTGATGAGTGCGTTCGCCATTTGTTTTGCTTGACATAACATGTCATACATATGATGGGATTCACCTGAATGTTCAGACATGTCGGGTGCTTTCTCACAAATTGCATCCAGCGTCATTGGCATTAACTCCATGTTGAGGATGGACTTGGAAGGGTTAATCACAGAGCACAGCCTTTATGACATACAAATGGTCGGTTATGTGTAATATAAACCTCCTAAAGGTGTTATCACCTTCCTGTTATCATTGCATTGTCTGTGCTTTCAGGGAAGTCGCCTACAGCACAAAAATATGACGGCTGTGGTTACGGCTCGCTGGGTAAGTTTATTAACGCTGTAATGCAGTGGTGAGCAAACTCCGGCCCTCCAGCTGTGGAGCAACTACAAATCCCATGAGACATTGCAAAACTGACAGCCACAGGCAGATGAATTGTGGGATTTGTAGTTTCACCACAGCTGGCAGGCCAGGCTTTGCTTTGCCTACCCCTGATGTAATGTATGGATACTTTCCACAAAGTAAAAATAATACAGTAACAGAATGGTTTTAGTCATCCGCTCATATGTATTTAACGTGTTTAAAGCCAAACTTCAGACAAACAACTCAGATGAAACACATATATTGGGAGTTGTTGCCTGCCAAAAGATTTGTAATTGTTTCTACCCAGTCCTAAAATTTACACGGCTCTGCCCCATAGTACAGTTCTACCTGCCAGGGGAGGGGACCTGAGCTTTTCCTGCTTCAGTTCACTTTCACATACAGGTTTCCTTTCTGTCCCCTCCCTTTAATTGGACAGTGTGAGGGTAAGCAGAAGACTGATGAGCTCATCTCTCTGTCACTTTGCTCTTTGACTCTTCCCTATGAGCATGCTCCTAGCACTGCAGCACATTAGATCTTTGTGCGGTCTCTGCTGTACAGGGACTGTAAAGGACTGAGATCGAATCAGATTCAGGTACGTACACTGCATTGCAAAAAATAATGATGTATTAACTCCTTAGTGACCAGTGATGTCCATAGTACGTCACTGGCACCGGGCCCATTTAAACAGACTCCCGGCGGCTAAAAAACTCTGTTTACAATTGTAAAGCCGACTGTTGGCTTTACAATATAATCGATCTGGCGACTCAGCTTTTGCCAGATCGCTTCTCTGGGCCGTCCAACACCCCCCGTGTTTCTCCGGCTCTGCTGCCCCTCCTACGGGCCCTGGACCTGCTTCTCTGGTGTCGGGGGGGGGGGGGGGGGGGGGGG
>NW_017307490.1:120743-153950 GCF_000935625.1 Nanorana parkeri | reverse complement strand
GGGGGGGGAGCTGGGGAGGAGATGGGCGAACCTCTGTTCACCGATCTCCTCCCCGTACTATGGGACCTGGAGCGATGCAGATTACATCACTTCCGGTCCCATAGCTACCAGTGCTGGGCTCCTGAAACCCAGCAATAAGCTAAGCTATTGAAGTGCGATCTGCATTTAAATAGCTTATTTCAAGTGTAAAGGTGACACTGAGGGTCTGATCCTGATCCTTGGAGCTTCTAGAAAATAGAATTGTAAGACTTTGCACACCTTTGTTTTGATGTACTTGGAATGTTTTAACATTAAAGTTTTTTATTGGGCTTTAAATAAAACACATTAGCAAACATGTAACTGGAGACAGCAAAACCTGCTCCTATGGCATCATTCTGTCACTGGCTGAATGGCTAGCAAGGTGAATGGTTAGTGACGGCTTACCCAGTAAGGAAGCCATTCTCTTTGCTATCTCTTAGACTTCCTTCACATGTAGCTTTTATGTCCTGCTGTGGATTTATGGGGCTGGAATCATAGGTGGTTCTGGACAGCTATTCTGCGTATATGTCTGCACATTCAGCGATTTACCTTTTGGCTATAGACAGATATCTGACCTGGACGCAAACAGAACCGGGCTGCTCATCTGTCCCTATCCACAGCTGTCCGGAACCATCTGCTATTTTTTTCTCTGGAATCCACAGACGGACATAACATTTCAATGTGAATGAGGCCTTAAAGATCCTTTCACTGGCCCTAAGTGCACTTAGACAGATTGAGGGGCCGATGAAAACTTGGATCTTGTGCATAGAAACCAGTCATGTTACATATATATATATATATATAAATATTTGAATGGGTCGTTAGGGAGAACAGCTCTATTATTTAGAAATGGGTTACAGTAAATGATGACACTGTTCTGTATAAACATATTGTAATTCTTCTGCAGCAGAAAACAGCTTAGTGGCCAGTCCAGAAGATTGTACAGACAGTCTGGTGTCATCAGCTGAGGCGTCATACAGTTATACAGGTAACTCAATGCAACACCTATGAAAATGTGACACCTATGACTCTCTTAACCTGGGATGAGAATTATAAAAGGTCATTATGTTAACTTTATTAATAAACAATGCAATCTGGAAATAGTGTAGTAGTAGCAAGGTAAATTGTAAGGAAAAATACATTTGCTTCCAGGCCCACTTAGGCCAGGGGTAGGCAACCTCAGCACTTCAGCTGTGCTGAAACTTCAAATCACAACTTCTGCCTCTGGGAGTCATGGCTGTGGCTGTCAAGAGTCTTGCAACGCCTCATAGGAATTATAGTTCCACAACCGCTGGAGTGCCAAGGTTGCCCTACCCTTGACTTAGCCAATGCAAATGTCACCTTCATCACTCCCAAGACTAACCTAATATATTCTGCAAGAACCCTTTTTATTTCCTAAAAGTATTTGTGCTGCTTATACTTAATGAACGGTGAGATCTGATTGGATGCCGCAGGGACCCCAGGAACTTCTTTCCTCCAAGTTTGATAAATCAGCCCGAGTGGCTAGTGTGCAAAGGGGTTGGGAAGCAGTGTGACATTTGTATCACTTCAATTGATATATATTAATGACTTACATGCAGCAGTTCATCTGGAAAATCGTTCATATCGAAGTATTGTTTATGCAGATGGCATTAAATGGGGTTTTCAGTCTTCTGGGTTTTAGTTATATGTACTTTACATGATAATGATAATCACATGATAATTGTATTATAAATAATGCATTATAAATCTATTAATCTATATCCTTACATTTCATATATGGCTGCAGGTATTGCCAGAATACAGTCATTATTCCCAATACTTTCTCTGGCTATTTTATAGTCTTCTCTTTTAATTGCAGACAAATCTCTTGAAAACCTTGTGTCCCGTCCAAGATTGGAGTCTCTGAGCTCGGTAGAAGAAGATGATTATGATACACTGACTGACATAGAGTCTGATAAGAACGTCATCAGGACAAAGGTGAACTAAACCGTGCTTTTGCAGGAAGGTGCACACTGCAATAATAATATAAGCACTTAAAGCAGAACTCCAGGCAAACTTTTTCTTAACCTTTGCAGTGGGGCTATTTCCGCATTTCAAGGGTTAAGTGCTCGTTTGTGTCTAGGTGCAAAAATAACTAAGTTATACGCACCCGATCCCTGGAGCTGGATGGCTCTTAGGACTGGTCCCTGGAGCCTCTGTCCCCCTCTGCTGCAGCGGTCTAAGGTCCCTGTGTCATCGCATTCTATACACTGTGTATAGGACAGGAGAATGCCAAGGAACATACCATTGCTGCAGTGGAGGGGAGAGGGGGATGCAGGCTGGAGGGAAAGCTGTGACAGGCAGTCAGCTTCACAGTTCGGGTGTGTGCAACTTTTTTATTTGTGCAATTAAATACAAGCATGCACTTAACCCTTGCAGTGCGGCGGTAGCACCACTGCAAGGGTTAAAAGGTTTGCTTGGAGTTCTTCTTTAAAGCGTATCTAAACCCTAAAGAGTAAATGTAATATATTGCAGTCCTTAGAAGTAGTGGCTGCATTTGTTTTCTTCTATCAGTGTGAGTGACACACTCTGTCCTAGTGTCACAATGTTCAATCACTGTACTGTATAGGAGCCGTGATGTCACTCCAGGACAGGACTACAGAACACCTCCCTCTCCACTTCTCCATAGCATAAGGGAGGTGTTCTCTAGTTCACAGAGGTAACATGTGGCTTAATAACACTGATTGAGATAATACTGTGGAGTAAATAGGATAGCACCTGATTTCTGGCAGGAGCAACAGGTTTGTTTTTTGCCCATTATCAAACAAGTATAAGAAAACATTTTCATTGGTATAGTTAAAAGACAAAAAGGGAACAAATAAGATAATTTCATTGTTAAAGTTTTTATATAAACACTTTAAAGCAATATTAGATAAACTAACAGAATTGTATATTATCTTGTAGCTTGATTTGCTCACATTACAGACCGTATCACACTTGGAAGCTGAATAGAATATTGTACAAATAAACATTTAATACAGGGTGCATTGAATGGTAAATAATAAATGCAGTATTTATACGCAGTATTTCTTCATCATTTGATTGATTGATTTAATTCTCGAACATAAGAAGAGAATACACATGAAAATGTCTAAACCTGATAAAAATATAATAACTATAAATGTCGTTTTATTTCTTTTAGAAATATCTTTGTGTTTCTGACCTGGCAAGAAAAGACAAACGTGTGATGCGGAAAAAGTACCAAATATATTTCTGGTGAGAAACGCCAATGTATCTATAATAATATGAGTGTTTATTTAAATAGATTCTGGAAGTCACTGGAGCAAAGCCTTACCTTGATCTGCACGTACATACAAAGGCTTCAGATACTGCAGATTACAGTGGGCCTATCCTCCTTCTTTTGTGTCTCACGCTCCCCCTCCCAGACACTGCAGATTACAGTGGGCATATCCTCCTTCTTTTGTGTCTCACGCTCCCCCTTCCAGACACTGCAGATTACAGTAGGCATATCCTCCTTTTTTTTGTGTCTCAAGCTCCCCCTTCTTGACACTGCAGATTACAGTGGGCATATCCTCCTTTTTTTTGTGTCTCACGCTCTTCGTCCCAGACACTGCAGATTACAGTAGTTGAATCCTCCTTCTTTTGTGTCTCACGCTCCCCCTCCCAGACACTGCAGATTACAGTGGGCATATCCTCCTTCTTTTGTGTCTCACGCTCCCCCTCCCAGACACTGCAGATTACAGTAGTCGAATCCTCCTTTTGTGTCTCACGCTCCCCCTCCCAGACACTGCAGCCCACAGTGAGTGGATCTTATCAGCACAGTCAGTACTAGAGAGCAATCCAGAAAGCAGTGGGCAGGAATAGATGTGGCCAGGTGCTGATTGACAAGCTACAGACTTGCTTCCATACTTCACTGACCTGAAACAAGTAATGTACCCTGACTTTTGTGAATAATATGTTCCAGGTCAGTGACTCAAAAGCATTGAAGCCAAGCAGGCTAGCTTGGAAGCCAGGCAACTAGAATTTTCAGGAGGAGGCCTTCCTATTTCTCTTGTGATCGGTTTACCATATCAGCACAGAGACAATTGTGTGTGCAGCATGCCTGCTAAAAGAAGACTGCATATGCCTACCTTTTCCTTGAAAACCCCGCTTCTCTGCTCCCCAGTCCACTGCAAGTATTTGACCGGTTGAATATCTGCTCCCCCTTTTGTTTGCTGTGGTTCCTCCCACCCTACTTCTAGATCCTGTAGTGACATACACGTTGGCGGGAAATTTAATCACAGCAAGCACAGGAGGTGCAGGTATTCACATACCCAGAAGTGTGTGACAACTGCCAGCATCCAGGAGAGGAGGGAAGTGACAGCTTTTCAAGAAGCAGGCTGCCGGAAATGTATGTTGTACATACAGGGGTCGCTTTAAAGAAAAAGCAAAGACCAGCTCCAAGTAGAACCCTCCTCTGGCCCAGAAATAATTCTTGCAATCCAGTAGGGCTGCCCTGTTTCAGTCAAGGGATACCTTGCACTCCATGAAACATAAAGCTCTGAAGAAGGGGGTGTGTCCCCGAAAACGCGTTCAGCTGTGTTAGCTTGACTCTGCAGGTTCAAGCAGAGTCTCTGGATTGCTTTCGGACTGCTCCTATTTATTCCCACACTAGGAAAGTCACCTAGGATCTTTCATACACTGGCGCTTTTAACCCTTGTCTCCTTTGTGAGTATAAGAATTTCAATATCATTTATTTTATTAATAAAAAGGATTATTGCACCAGGATAGGCGCCCGGTGTTGTTTTTTTTAAAGGTCACTTTAAGCCTATACAATAAAGTACAAGGCTTGAGCAGATCAGGAGCATTATGTACAACCATTTCTCTCCCTGTATTGTTTTCCGTGACTTTGCGTTTATTTCTCGGGTTTCACATACGTTTTTTTTTTCTACACAGGAATATCTCCACCATAGCGGTGTTTTACGCCCTTCCCGTCATACAACTTGTTATAACTTACCAAACGGTGAGAACATAGAAAAATGCACTTTGATTTTATCCGAAAATACATACAAATGTGGCATTCATTGAGGTCTGTGTGACTTATTTTGCAGGTGGTGAATGTAACTGGGAATCAAGACATTTGCTATTATAATTTTCGGTGTGCTCATCCCCTTGGATCTCTCAGGTATGTATTGCTGGAGCTGTACCCAAGCTTGTGTCTGCCCTTTCCTAAAATCCAGAATCAGTTACAGATCAAACAGCCTAGTCTATGTCAGAATGTAACATGCTTGACATTGATAAGGCTGTTTGACCTGTAAACTGGTTCTGTTTCAGCAGCTTAGTGTATTTGTCCATGTTTCAGAGTTTTACAGCACTGACAGATTTTTGAGGTTAGGAATCTGTTTCTTGTACTGCTGGAAAAGCTTTCCAATGATGTGTACATGTAAAGATGCATCGGTTATATGGTTTTTATACCCCTATACAGCTCCAAAGCACATTTAGATCATGGGTATAGCCATTATTTAAAGGGACTGTATATAGTTTTTTATTATTTCTAGATTCTTTATTATTTTTAGACCTAAACATTTTTTTAGTAAGGCACTTCTAATATACTGTGTGTTAATATTCTAAATGTATACAGTTTAGCCAAAAAAGGTGCAGTCAACTTAAGGTGGCCATACACCTTTGTAAATCTGTGAAATCCCCCCTCTACGCTGGATGAAGGAATCGCCCCTGTTGGCTATTGTATTCAGCTGGTTGCTGAATGCCAGAACAATGACTCTTTATCTGGTTGGATGCAGCCACTGTTCGCTCATCATCTTTCCATACGACTCCTGCAACAAAAGTCTTTTGGAGAAATCAACTTTTGTCAAGCCAGGTGGTTCCAACAGGTCCCCTTACAGCTCGAATTTAGACTGATTCAGCAGGACTCAATTCCAGCAGTGTATGGCCGGCTTTAGTTCTCCACCTCATTGGTTTATTCATACAGCTGCCATTCTGTGATCAAGTTTATTTGCTGTTCAGAGCACAAAATGATTGTGTCAGAGGAGGGACGCACCTACTCCCTCTCCAGCTTATAGGGCTTTAAATGAGAATTGAGTTTAGACAAAGGCAGTCATTAAAGGAGAACTATGGGTAAGTGTTTTTCCCCGTAGTTCTCTTTAGGGTCACGGGAAGACAAATACTAACCTCCTCCCGTGACCCAAAGCTCAGTATATAGCGGGCTATTGCCCGCGATATACTAACAGCGCCGCAGCTGGGACAGATCCCAACAATACTGTCGAGATCCATCCAGCTGCGTGACAGAGGGTTCTGCCTATCTAGAGGCAGAGCCAGCTGTGCCCGCCCCCTCCCCTGTTTGTTCCTCCAGCGCTGTAGGATTGGAGAGGGGAGGTGGGAATCCCTGCGGGGAGCCGTGACTAACAGTCACCGCTCACTGCAGGGAGAGGATCGGGAAGTAAGCGGATCGGTTGCATGTTTCTGATCACTTCCTGATCAACAGAGCCGACCTGTGACAGCTTCTTTGTCACATGTTGGCTCTAACTATGAGAATGAGTGGAAATCACTGGGCTTTTTTTTTTTATCAACAAGCTTAGCATCCTTGACAGACAGTTTAATAACAAAGCAGAAGGTGGTGCAGTCAAATTCTTTCTGCACTACCATGGCTTATTCTACTGACATATTGTGAACAAGTTTATCTGCTATTCCAAGTGTACATACAGCGGAATGTGTCAGAGGAGGGATGCATCCACTCCCTCTCTAGCTCATAGGAATGTGAATAAGGATTCAGCTTAGACAGTAATTAAATGAGCAACTACTACTGGGCTTTCCTATTAAAAGCCCAGCATCCTCTACAGATAAATAAGTTAAATGCATACTGTACATCATTGTACTACAGTAAATTAGGTGTTTGTTTTTTTTTATATCTACCTAGAATTCCACCTAAGTCTCGTAATTATAAACAGTGGGATGGTTAAAGGATGAGCAGATTCATGCAGATGCGATGAATGTACAAATAACTACTGATGCACCATCAATGAAACATTTTCTGTGTAGTTTTTGTATGGCTTAGGTCACAGTTTTTTATGACTGATTGTATGTTTCTTATGCTAATTGTTATTCTTTTATTACTTTTAGTGCATTTAACAACATTTTGAGCAACCTAGGGTACATCATGCTAGGGTTGCTTTTCCTAATCATTGTACTGCAGAAGGAGCTAAGTTATAATCGCAGTCGCATGTACACCAGGGGACATCTCGAGGTAAGTTGTAGAATCTGTAAAACAGAGGTAAATACATACCCATTGATTTAACATGTGACGGTGCCTAGGCATACTTTGTTCTTCTAGCCTCACAGGAGCCTCTCAGGCATTTGCTGGGCTTACTGTGTCCACTCATATCCTAGGGGGGTCACATATTTTTCTGTTGCTGGTCTTGGATCTTTAAGTAATCTTTAAGGTAATCCATCAAGGCCAAGCTGTGTTTCCTCTGAGGTACAGATCAAGGTACCTTCAGAGGTCCACCTACTTCTGGTTACGAGTTATTAGATTATAGTGTTTTGTTCATTATCAAACATGTTGAGCATGTTGACTCATAATAAAACAAGTCTTTTTTTTATAAAATGAAGATGAGATTACATTTAGTACAATTCATACAGAAATCCAGAGAATTTCTAATTGTTCTCAGACGTGTTCTCAGAGTTGTACATAAAGGATCTGATCTAGTCATTCTCACTTGTCTTTGTCTATTTATACAGCAAGTTTTCATGGTGTCATCTTTTTTTTTTCTGTGCACAGGAATGTGGGATTCCCAAACACTTTGGTCTTTTCTATGCCATGGGCACCGCGCTGATGATGGAGGGACTACTCAGTGCATGCTATCACGTGTGCCCAAACTACACCAACTTCCAATTCGGTTTGTGTTCACCCATTCTTCTCCTATATATAGACTTTTTCTGTCGTCCCACCAAGCTCCTTCAGGTCTTTGTTTTTTAATTCTTCTTGCTGTCTTTGCTTTGTAGATACTTCCTTCATGTATATGATTGCTGGTCTGTGCATGCTGAAGTTGTATCAGAAAAGGCATCCTGATATTAATGCCAGCGCATATAGTGCGTATGCCTGCCTAGCTATCGTCATCTTCTTCTCCGTCCTTGGTGTGGTATGTACCGTGGAATGGTCTTGTCATTCTCCTGAATTCACTTCTTTTTTTCTAGTTTAACACACAGTAGTATAGGGGGTGTCTTTCACTGGGGTAATCTATTCAGGAGACAGCTGCAAAGTTATGGATTTGGCTTTCATTTGAGGATCCTTCCACCCACTTCCTGTGTCCTGATAGTCTACTTTAACGCTGAATGCAATGAAAAGAATAACCCATGCAGTGGGAATCTCCTACACTGCAAGGGAGAGCCTCACTGCAAGGGCCATTTTTTATTTGTCCCATAGTTAAGTGGCTTGATTTCACATAACTTGAGACACAATTGTGCAGTTTGAGTATCATTACATTGATTAGTAATATACGTCTTAGTAAAATAACAATAGTGTAATGAATAAGAACCTGGGGACCTTCAAAAAAGTTTTTAGTCAGATTTTTTAGTTAAGGAAATCCAGGCAATTCTCCCAATTTAATGGGACCTCTGTGTACACAAACCTCAACATATACAGTGTTACCCTTTTTGTCTCTCAGTTAAATTCATATATATTTGCAGACACTACCAAGTGGATCTCTTGTATGTTCTAAGATTTTGTTTTGTCTCTTGTACTAGGTATTTGGGAAAGGAAATATGATTTTCTGGATTGTATTCTCTGTGATTCATATATTGTTTACTCTGGTTCTAAGCACCCAGCTGTATTATATGGGTCGTTGGAGACTAGGTAATGGACTATTTTGACAGATAACAGCAAAAAGATTTTGATCGCCCTGTGACTTACTGTTCCTTCCCTATGTAATTCCATGTTCAATCTCTTCTAACCCATCAGACTCAGGAATCCTTCGCAGGATCTTTCAGGTTCTATACACAGACTGTGTCAGACAGTGTAGCCCCCCAATGTATGTGGTAAGTGTCTTCTTTGTCAAATTTCTATGTTTTTAGGATTGCGTATGCTTTTCCATTGTCTGGTTTTATATCTATGCTGGTTAGGCACATTTAGGGTTAACTGGTAAGAGTTGTTGGCAGAAGACTGTTCCTCCTTTTCTTTAGAAGAAATGACTCCCTCCTGGGATGAGAGTTTTTGTTAAAGGAGAACTATGAGGCGAGTGAAAATCACTCAGCCTCATAGTTCTAACCGACCTGTGATAATGAAACTGTCACAGGTCGGCTCAATAGATCGGGAAGTGAGAGAACACATACCGTCGCTCGCTCACTTCTTGATCATCTCTCTGCAGAGAGCCATGACTGTCACTCACAGCTCCCTGCAGGGATTTCCCCCCTCCCCGATCCTCCAGCTCTGACTGGCGGAACGGACGGGGAGGGGGCGGGTACAGCTGGCTCTGCCTCTAGATAGGCAGAGCCAGCTGTCACTCACGCAGCTGAGTGGATCCAGACAGTAATGTTGGGATCTGTCCCGGCTGCGGCGTATACCGCAAGCTACTGAGCTTTGGGTGACGGGAGGACGCTAGTTTGTGTCCTCCCGTTACCCTTAGGAGAACTATGGGGAAAAGCCCTGACCCCATAGTTTTCCTTTAAGTCCTGTAGAAACAGAATAATTTTGTAATGGTTTTGAATGTGCACATCTGCATCAGACCCACGCAATTGTTTTGGAGTTTTGTGTTTGCATAATTTGACCTGTAAAGTGACCCTGTCACCAGACCTTACTTTTTAAACGAAAACCTTGCAGCAGTAGAGGTTAATAAGCACTTGCATGTTTCCCCACTTAGTTACATAGTTAGTCATGTTAAAAAAAGAGACAAGTCCGTCGAGTTTAAGCAATTAAGGAAAGAAAGAAATAAAATAAAAAGAAAAGCTCCATAAACCGAACCCTACAGTTGATCCAGAGGAAGGCAAAAAAACCTTATAAAGCTTGATTCAATTTTCTCCAACAGGGAAAAAAATCCTTCCTGATCTCTGAAAGCCATTGGATATTCTCTGAATCATCAATCTCTGGCGTTATTACTTATGAAATATTAATACTCAGCGATATTCTATGCATTTAGGAATTAATCCAGATATTTTTTTCAAATCAATTAACTGAGCTGGTATGACTAGATCCTGAGAAAGCCTATCCCATATTTTCACGGCTCTAACTGTGAAAAAACCTTTCTGCGTGCGAAGTTTAAACCTCTTTTCCTCCAGATGCAAAGAGTTCCCCTTTTCCTTTGCAATGACTTTCGTGAATAACTGCATCAAGTTTATTTGTTTTGTTTTTTAAATTGCATCAAGGTAATTTGCATCTAAACTTGTTTCTGGGAAGATTGTTGCAGATTCTAGTTGTAAGGGGACAGTGTTTCTTTAAGGCAAACTCATTGGCCAATTATACATATTCAAGTCTAAAAGTCCTATCTTATAGTTAAACAGTACAAGTTGCTTGGTATTGCCAGTGTTAGCCTGAAAGTCCTGTTCGTTGTATCTCTCTGGAACTAGCTTCCCTTTGTTACGAGGGGAATAACTTCCCTGACTTTATGGCTAAGACCTACTCACCACCATATCCTTGTCTAATAAAAGTGCTGAAGGTCTCTCAGAAGGAGTTTAGCAATGAACTGATCTTGAATGGTACAGTGCAGAGTTTACCATAACCTCCAAAAATAAAGTACAATGTCCTTCTTTGCATCATATTGTGTGGCCCATGATAACAGGTGAACTTTGAGGGCAAGAGCATCCTTATTGTCTGGTAAAAGAATGACCCCTGACAACTTTTTGGTAAAGCAATAAAATGGCACCCTGAATTCAGCCTGGGATACTGAATAATACAGAAAACATATTTACTGTCTCCTGTACATGTTTCCTGTCTTTACTTCAGCCCCTCAGTGCATTGAAGATCAACTTTTCTCTCTTCTTTCAGGACCGCATGGTGCTACTTGTCATGGGAAACATCATAAACTGGTCTTTGTAAGTAAACACAATAGTTTATATTTAATTTGGGTTATAGGGGTTTATAATAAGTATGTGAAAACTACAAATCATTCAGTTGGATTTGAATTCTAGCAGAAGGTTTTTGGGTGGTTCCCCATACTTGTTGCCAGGCAATTCATGTGGTAGAAGTCAAATGCATAAAATTAAGTTTCTCACAACCCTAAATGTAAAATCACATTATTTACTATGTACACTAATAATACAAATAATACTGAGAAAAATAGATCTTTCTATGTAATTGAGTAAATTAGATGCATCACAGCAGAGCTTCACCCTGTCCTGGCCTATTCAATGACCAATACAGGTTTCGCTGTAAAGATGGACATGTCAGTGAGGCTTGTCATCACTGCGAGTGAGCCAAGATTAGGTACAGCTATTATTTTCTTTGACCATGCCTGCCCCATGAGCAACTTTACAGCCAGAGCTGTGCAGATATAAATACTACCCAATTCCGCGTCAGGCCCAGGAAGTGTGACGTGCCTCTGGTATGCATCTAAGGTGTCTGATTGTATACACAGTGGGGGGAATTGATGAGAACAGGAGCAGACAAAATCTGGAGCAGTTGCCCATAGTAACCATTCAGCTTCTCTCTTCAGTTTGTTCATCTAAGCTTTGAAAACGAAAGATCGAAGCTGATCGGTTGCCATGGGTAACTGTTCAATATTCAGTCTGATGGCGTTGAGGGGCAGCTCACATTCCAGGGTGCAGCTTTACAATGCAACTGCATTTTTGAGATAAATATTATTTTTAGGGTTGAGGGTTACTGTTAGGTGGCCTTGGATGAGGGCATCACTCTCACTGAAGAATGCACTATGCCACAAAATACTAGAGCCAAGCTCCCAGCCCTAAAAGTATAATTCCCCACATTATACCAGAGCCAAGCTCCCGGCCCTAAAAGTATAATTCCCCACATTATACCAGAGCCAAGCTCCCGGCCCTAAAAGTATAATTCCCCACATTATACCAGAGCCAAGCTCCCGGCCCTAAAAGTATAATTCCCCACATTATACTTTTAGGGCCGGGAGCTTGGCTCTGGTATTTTGTGGCATAGTGCATTCTTTAGTGAGATTGATGCCCTCATCCAGGGCCACCTAACAGTAACCCTCCCTGTAACCCCTAACCCTAAAATAGTGTTTCTCTCAAAAATGCAGTTGCATTGTAAAGCTGCACCCTGGAATATGAGCTGCCCCTCAACGCCATCAATTTAAATTCAGTATCCGCAGCCACCACTGTCTCTGCAATGTACGTGATGACATCAGTGAGGGGGTGGCTGCACAACCTGGAGAAAAGGGAAGGGTTTGTGGGACAGGTCGTTCACCCTTCCCCCCGACAAAATTTTGGATGCCGACTGGAGTTCAGTTTTAATTAGCTCCTAATTTTGCTGGGATCATTATTAGTATTGTTGGTCTTTTTAACGCTGTCTGTACCTATATCTGTGATTACATTATTATTACATGTATTTACTTTGATTGCAGGGCTGCATATGGCCTTATTGTACGTCCCAACGATTTTGCCTCATATCTTCTCGCCATTGGAATTTGTAACCTGTTACTATATTTTGCCTTCTACATTATTATGAAGGTAAGAGATAGAATGCTGAGATGGTTTGTGTGATGGAGTTTACTCTTTTTTCCTGAAACTGACTGACTATACATTTTGAACAAGATCCATACTGTAATTTATATAAATCACAACATTTCCGTAGTTTCCTTTTCTGCAGTGCTATCTGTACAGCAGCTTTGGTTTTAGTAAGAACGGTCTCTGTAGCGGACTACCAGTATCTACATTCCTGAGTAGAACAAATTACAACTACTATAAATCAGTGAAACAGACTTGTGCTTTGCTGCACAGATTAAGAAGCCCTGCACTGCAAACTCTAAAGCGAGTGAAAGGAATAAAATGAAGCAATGTAACTTCCATCTCATTTTCCGAATACTAATTTAAAGTTGGATTCTCAGGAGATATAACAATAAATTGTAAAATTATACAAACCTAATGGCTGATGACCTCAGCTACCCGGCAAAGGCATCTTTGTGGGCAGATTTAGCCGCCTATACAAAATGGTTGTTTGCAAGATCTGCAGAATTTCATAATCGATTCTACAATAAAGTTTAGAGAAATCCTTTCTTTGTTACCAAAATTGGATGTTACTACAATGTCTCCATATAATGTTGTTGTTTCCTCTCTCCTACCTTTTATTAGTTGCGCAGTGGAGAACGTGTACTTCCTGCCCCTCTTCTATGTATCCTCTGCACATCTGTGGTTTGGGGATTTGCTCTGTTCTTTTTCTTCCAGGGGCTCAGCACTTGGCAGGTAAGCATAGCACATATCAGTCACTCAGGCTGGTAAAAAAAAAAAAAATGAGAAAGAGGAGAGAAACGCAAAGGAGGCTCCAATTAGGGAATAACAACGTTGGAAACGTATATTATTAAAATCAGCAACCTATGTTAAGCTCCTAATAAAGTTTAAGTATTCTATCTAACCTCTCCCCTCCCCCAGCAGTTTGAGTATATAGTGGCTCAGTGGTTAGCACTTCTGCCTAGCAGCACTGAGGGTCCCCAGTTAAAATCCCAGTCAGGACACTATCTGCATGGAGTTTGCATGTTCTCCCTGTGCTTGCTTGGGTTTCCTCTCACACTCCAAAGACATGCTGGTAGGTTCATTGGCTCCTCTCACCTTAGATTGTAAGCTCCTTGAGGGCAGGGACTGATGTGAATGTACAATATATGTAAAGAAATAAAAACTACAGCACTGTTCAGTTATCACACCAATCACCACACATCCTCTGGCTGAATTCTTCATAAATCTTCCATGCTGTACTGGCACATGTCAAATTTTGGATTTCCTATCAGTTACATCAACAATTGGCACCATGGCAAATAGGGTCAATTTCCCCACCTTGGACTTAGACAGATATAACATTTGACAGGTATCTCATTACTTGCACCCTCTATCCTGATTCCCATATATAGATCTTTATCACTAGAGTGATCACTAGCAGAAGGAAGGAGGTCCTCGATTCCCCTATATAGATCTTTATCACTAGAGTGATCACTAGCAGAAGGAAGGAGGTCCTCGATTCCCCTATATAGATCTTTATCACTAGAGTGATCACTAGCAGGAGGAAGGAGGTCCTGATTCCCCTATATAGATCTTTATCACTAGAGTGATCACTAGCAGGAGGAAGGAGGTCCTGATTCCGCTATATAGATCTTTATCACTAGAGTGATCACCAGCAGGAGAAAGGAGGTTCTGATTCCCATATCTAGATCTTTAGTTATCACTAGCAGGAGAAAGGAGGTTCTGATTCCCCTATAGAGATCTTTATCACTAGAGTGATCACCAGCAGGAGGAAGGAGGTTCTGATTCCCATATATAGATCTTTAGTTATAACTAGCAGGAGGAAGGAGATCCTGATTTCCCTATATAGATCTTTAGTTAGACCTCATTTAGAATACTGTGTTCAGTACGGCATTATTTTTCAGGAGGGCTTTATTTTCAATATGAAGCCAAGATTGAAAACCCATGGACATGAACTCAAACTAACAGAAGGAACGTTTGAAACTAACCTTAGAAAGTATTCTTTTACTGGACAAGTAGTTGATGCCTCGGAAGAGACTTGCAGCGGAGGTAGTCAATCAATAGTAAATTAATTTAAACATGGTTGGGATGAACATAGATCTGTACCCAGACAAACAGGTTAAAGAACAGAATAAAAAAAAGTGGCAGACCTGATGGACCATTTTTTCTGCCTTCACTCTTCTATGTTTCATCTGCCGAACTGGTATTCCACAACTCTGTGCTTTAAATGTGTAGTTGTACTTTTTTATTAATGGTTTTGTTCTGTGTTCAGAAAACTCCAGCTGAATCTCGGGAGCACAACAGAGAGTGCATATTGCTTGGATTCTTCGATGACCATGACATCTGGCATTTCCTCTCCTCCATTGCTATGTTCGGTTCCTTCCTTGTGAGTTTTCTCCCCATCTAACATAGCAGTCAGTTGTAGTTAGCAGAGTGTATAGTAAAGATTATTTATATTTGTTAGAACTGTTTTGTTTTTTTAGGTAATCATTTTTGCCTTAAAAACTAAATGCATTTTTTGAAAACAATACCACCAATAGAAAGTGTGGTCTGCTCCCTCCAAAAATGAATATCACACTGTTGTAATGTGTCATTGTCGAATTTGTAGGCCAATAGCTTGAATGTTAAAATTCCTGTAGTTAATAAAGGGTGAATAGAGTGGTGCAGGTAGTACCATGTCCCAAAGGTCAAGGCAGGCAAGATGGATAAAGCTATAGGATATGTGGGGTTGGGGGTGGTGGGTAAAAGGGAAAGGAAGGGTTTTGATGGTTGTGGGTTTAACTATAGGAGCTAATTGGATAAAAATATTTGTTGCATGGGGGAATAATATAGGGTGGGACTGTTAATTTTAGAGCAGTGGGTTTGGAAATGAAGGCCAAGGGTCCTGGCTTATATTTTGCCCTTAAGCCCAGGTGTTTTAAGCTACACTACTTGGTGAAAAAGCTGTGAAAGATATCCATCACAGCCCTAATGCAAGACAAGGCAGTAGCCATGTCATGGATACGCGTAGTTCATACCACTACTTTGCAGTGATGTGTGCTGCAAAAAAAGTACTGCATCCAGTAATTTTTTCTTATTGCAGAGGGCCGCGACGTGGTACAACTCACTGAACAACTCACTGTGCCCAAAGAACGTAATGAAATGCCGCTCTTGACATTTCAATAAAGTTTTAAAAATAAAAAAACGTAAACCAGTGGGATGCGTGGCATCGGAGCAGCAGCACTGTTCTGCGTAATGCATACCAGCAGCTGTGCATTAAGAAATACAATAATTGAATGGCCATAGTCCGGACACAGGTTCTCTTTAATCTAAGATGCAGATTTGGAGTGACAGTAGTCACTAAAATGTATTTGCAATAAGAGTATTCATGTCTGTGATTTGTATTAAAATGATTTCTAAACATTCCCTTTGACATATACACCCTCTCTTCACAGGTTCTGCTGTATCTGGATGATGATCTGGATGAAGTAGAAAGAGACAAAATTTATGTGTTCTGAAATGTGCGCAGAAAGACTCCCATGGATAAAAATGAAGGACGCTGGTTTTGAGCAGTCACCTCCATGTAGTAACACATAGGGTACCACATACCAAGAAGTGACTCCAGTCACCTCTATTCACTGATGGCCTCTGGCTGAAGCTGCAAGGAGAAATGCAACTCAGAGGGTTGATTGTGCCACTTGCGTGCGCTACTTTCATTTATGGAGTGACTTCAAGGCCATTCCTATCTGCAGTGTATGATCCCACGTTGGCCACAAGGTGCCATTGCAGCTCTCCTGTTGCCAAATCAAGTTTGCTTTGGATTCAGCCTCCTTGATATGATATGGCTTTTGTTGTATTGATTGTAGTCTGATTAATGTTGAAACTGATGATAAGCGAGCGGTGTCAATTTCAATCTAGTGCAAGCCAACAGAATGAAAGTAGAAGCAAAGCAGCACTGTCACGTTAATGACGGTCATCATCATCGAGCCTGTCTTAAAGTGGCCTTCTACTTCAATATAGGTATTCAAAGTAACTGTGCAGCTATATAGCTGCCATGGTGGCTCCTATCCTTCCAGCCTTCACCCTCCGCCCCCAGTCCACTGATCTAGCACCCCACATCTGACCATCCTGATAGTGTTTGTATAGTGCTAGACATGCCCCCTAAGGACTTGCTGCACATGCACCATTGATTGTGCATTTATAGGACGTGGGGGAAGTGTACATGTACGCCCCATACATAAAAGTACCTGAGATTTTATGATGGGGGGGGATTGGTGGGTTAGGGTGGATTTTGAATTCTATAAAAGAATCAGCAAGCCGGCATTGGTGCTTACTGAAAAGCTGCACTGTTACTTTAATTACTAATATGCTGGCAACACATCAGTCACAGTTTCCTAAGATTTGATCTGTCAGATCAGCAAAACTTAAGCTGCCCATACACTATACAATCTACTTGTGAGATCTCTGTTTTTATCTTTTACCAAAACTATGTAATATGAGGACAGACCAAACCAATCCATTCATGTAGTATTGAATCAGGCTGGTCCTTGCACTGCATAGTTGGTGGTAGAGCTAAAAAAAAAGATTTTTGCATATTTATACTTTATGCTAATTCAGGTACAGTTGTTACTGTTCTTTGTCTTTTCTTCTATAATGTTCAGTAAACTTTATTATGGAAAAAGATTGCACAGTGTATGGTCAGCTTTAACTTTATAGTAGGAGGCCTACTTTAACAATACATTTATGTGCAGTCAGGTCGACCATCACCATACATAGTTATTGGCTTATTGTGCTTCTGTAACTGACTGAATCTACATTGTGGGGCCAGCTTTAGTTGGAAGGAGTGCCTCCAAATGGACACAAAACCATCCACATAACATGAACGCTTATATATAGTGGCGTAGCAGTATATAGCACAGTGGTGTAGTGCTTAGCACTTCTGCCTTGCAGCACTGAAGGTTCCCAGTTTAAATCCTGGTCAAGACACTATCTGCAAGGAGTATGCATGTTCTCCCTGTGCTTGCCTGGGTTTCTTCCATCACTCCAGAGAAGGTTAATTGGCTCCTGGCTACATCTGCCCTGTATGTACAGTATGTGGGATAGGGACCTTAGATTGTAAGCTCCTTGAGGGCAGGGACTGATGTGAATGTGCAACTGTGTTAAGCGCTGTGTAAATTGTCAGCGCTATACCACACACACGTACATGATACAGATATGTCAGATAAAAGACCGCTCCGTCACATATATAATACAGAGATGTCAAGGATTGAAGATAGTTACACACAAACACACACACACTACAGATATGTCAGATAAAAGACCGCTCCGTCACATATATAATACAGAGATATCAAGGATTGAAGATAGTTCTGTCCACACACACCCACACACATGATACAGATATGTCACATATATAATACAGAGATGTCAAGGATTGAAGATAGTTCCATCCACACACACACGTACATGATACAGATATGTCAGATAAAAGACCGCTCCGTCACATATATAATACAGAGATGTCAAGGATTGAAGATAGTTCCGTCCAAACTTAAAGAGCTCCAGGTTTTAGAAATATTAACCCTTGTAGTGGAGCTACCACCCGCACTGCAAGGGTTAACTGCTTGTTTTTCTCTAGGGGTGAAAATAAAGAAGAAATACATGATCCTCAATCCCACCTCTCCGCTAGACCTGTCCTCGCAGCCTCTTCTCCACCCAGGTCCCTGCAGTCTAAAGACCTGTGATGTCACCACGTCTATTACAGGTCTATTAGATGTGATGATGCTGAGGGACATACCAGAGCGGAGGGGGGAGATAGGTGAGTGGTCACTGCTGCAGGACCAGGTGAGGAGAGATCAGGTGAGTATTTCTTCTTTATATCCCCTTCCCCCAGAGAATAGTGAGCAGGGGTAGCCCCAATGCAATGGTTAATTTTTTTATAAACCCGGAGTTGTTCTTCAAGTTCCATTTGTTCATTGAGTGATGCCCGTTAGCTGGTGTCCTGGCATTGAGTCGTCATGTCTTTAGTGCCACCCCGCTTTCACTTGCTCAGTTCCGTTGTTGGGAAGTTGGAGAAAGAACAAGAAAGATGCCAATGGCTGTAGAAATCCGGTACAGCTGACAATGAAGATTGCCGTACTGGATTGAATTCTGTATAATACGACTTAATGAACTCCATCCTAAATAAAAAAAATGACGTTTTGTAATATTTGTCTACAATGTCTAAAAGTCTGAGCTTGTATGTGGAAAGATACAGGAGGACGTCCATCACACTGCTCCAAGTCGAGATGTTCTGAACAAAAGTGGATCTCTTCTTAATATGGAGGGAGGAACCTGTATAGTGTAATGTATATTATGGATATGGATTTTGTGCAGACAGTCTCAGATTCCATTGTCATCCTGGGAAATGTCAAATAATGAAAGGCCAGCCAGCTCTGAACTTAAGCAGCGCAGCAACTGCGCCTAACATTCGACATTTAACAGCTTCCTGAATATATGGTTGTTTTTTTAACCTTTCTTTTGTGTACACGAGGTGAAATATTGATCTAGACTTTGTATGAGAGATATTTCCAAACCCCAAAAAAGATATTTTCAGTTCTTGACTTGAATGTGATCCTCTGATAACACGCAACTGTTTCTTGGTTCTGAGTATGTGTCAGGATCAGAGACGTTTACCAGTAGTGATGGGCTGAACACACCTGAGTTCGATTCCAGCTCGAACTTTCGAACATGGAAAAAGTTCTAACTCGAACTTAAAACTCAATGCAAGTCTATGGGACCAGAACTCGGAAAATCTTTGAAGGCTTATATGCAAGTTATTGGCCATAAAAAGGGTATGGGGATCCGGGTACTGTGCGGGGGACAGGAATCAATGAAAAAAATACCATTGTTAAAGGAGCAGTGATTTTACAATTGCTTAAAGTGAAACAATAAAGAGGAAAAATTCCTTTAAATATGGTGCCTGGGGGGTCCAGTTAAACTGCCTGTGAAGTGGCGCATCTGTATGATGTATAGAACCTGCTGCAGTAACAAGTGACATTTATAAAGAAAAAAATGACATTTGGATTGCCGGTAATTGGTTTTCCTTTCATCTTTTAAACAACTGCTTGGGGAGGCAGCCTGTATGAAGAGGCCACATTTTAGGACACTCGGACCAAGGTTAGAGATTTTTTGGATAAATTTGGGTGCCTCTTTTGCAGCCATTGGATGAAAGTAACAACAGGTGCTTTAAAATTGGGCCTTTAGTGTTGGCGGTGCTGCCACACCGTAACCCTTTAGAGTTAAGGTGCCCATACTTACACCTGCCGATTATCGTAAGATAATTGCGGGAAATCCCGCGATCATACGATAATTGGCAGGTGTATGGAAGTCGTGCGACCGTTTCTACTGTACGGTCGCACATATAGATGTGATTGGGCCATCAAAGTTCTGTAGCTGGCTGTTAGAAATACACCGTCCATCAGACCAACATTGAAACCCCCAGCGGAATCTGCATCCCAATATTATACATATAACAGCTAAGCACAACACTGAGACCAATGATGGTCATTCACACAGGGGGGGAATTTATCAAAATCTGGAGCAGATTTGCAATGCAACCCATCAGCTTCTCTGTCTCATTTTCAAATCTTACCTGAGCAAACTGAAGAGAGATGCTGATTGGTTGCCATGGGAAACTGCTCCAGATTCGGTCTGCTCCAGTTTTGATCATTTCACCTCATAGTGTTCAATCCCAGAGCTATTGCATACATACAATTCATCAAATACTGTACAATACCACGCACAGTGTTGTTCCACACTTTATGATCTGTTGGTCATAATCCGAAATGACCAATTAAAAATAATTGTCTTATTGATTTATACTTTCTACTGTTTTATTGATTTATATGACAATTGCGTCTCTTAACACACACACAGAGATTTTTGTTATATTGATGTTATATTGAAGGTAAAAAGCAAAGTACATTTATATTGGAGTTGATGGTAGATGGTAGTTTTTTTTTTTTAAAGTCCGGAATACGGAATCCGTTAACGGAATTCGTATTTTGGATAAAAAAACAACTACCACTCCAATATTAACAAAGGTATTTTGCTTTTTAACTTCATCATAACGAATGTTCGTAAAGTTACGAAAATATAACCGGCACTAACGAAAATTCGTATTTCGTACGAATCCGAATTGAGTTCAGTTACGAATTACGAAATAACGGATATAACGAAACGAAACAGAACAAATTTTTTGACGGCACACAAGTCTAGTGTGGGGATGAATTGTTTGAGAAAGTGATACTTCAGTGGTTCGTTTGAAGCGGGATAGGCTTCCCTGAAGAGATGAGTCTTAAGGGATCGCTTAAAGGCAGTCAGAGTGGGAGATAGATGGACAGTTTTGGGTAAAGAGTTCCAGAGGATGGAAGAGACTCTAGTGAAGTCCTGGAGGCAAGCATGGGAGGAGTTGACGAGGGAGCTGGAAAGCAGGAGGTCTTTGGAAGAGTAGAGTGGACGGTTAGGGTAATAGTTTGAGATATAGCCAGGGGCAGAGTTGTGGATAGCTTTGTAACTGATTGTTAATATTTTGCATTTTATCCTTTGGGCTATTGGAAGCCAGTGCAGGGATTGGCAGAGGGGGGTTGCAGACACTGAGCGGTTGGTTAGGTGAATTAGTCTAGCAGCTGCATTCATGATAGACTGAAGGGGGGATAGCCTGTGTAGAGGTCAGCCAATGAGGAGGGGGTTGCAATAGCCAAGACGAGAGATAACAAGGGAGTGGATGAGTAGTTTTGCGGTTTCATTGGTGAGGAAGGGGCGTATTTTGGAGATGTTACGAATTCCACAATGATCAGTCTGCTTGGCAGAATCAAATGAGCTCACAAAATTGATTAATAGAGGGTATAAGGTCTGCAGTTGTAAAGTCCAAGCTTATCCTATCCTATTATGACATCAGCACTGTAATAGGAATACATACCAGAGTTGTTTCAATCAAAGCTTACTTGAAAGAAATCCCTTTTATGTAGTGAGCGCTGCCTTCCGTCTGCCCATCACTTTCACCAACTTCCTGGATTCCCAGTGTGCTTTTTGACACTTCCCCTGCTGCTTGATGTGATGCAATCTCGATTTCTTAAGACTACATATCCCATCATGTATTGCTTCCAGCAAGCAATGATAATGTTACATTTGTTACATTGTAATCGTACAATCGCGGGATTTCCCGCGATTATCGTACGATTATCGTAAGGTGTGTGGGGACCTTAACAGTCGGCAGAAGCCAGTGCATCGCACCTATGATCCACTGATCGCGGTTGCAAAACTAATAAGCCAGAGCATCGCACCTTTGATCCACTGATTGCGGTTGCAAATATAATAAATGCACATTTTTTTCTTTCATGAAGAAGCGTGCATTTATTATAATTTTTTAAAGGTGGAATTTCCCTTGAAAATGATAAAAGCAAAACAAAATAATATCTGACAAGTGGAAAAAATAATAATTTGGAAAACAAACTCATTTCTGGTGATAAAATGTCCTGGGTGATGATTTCATTACAGCGTTGTAGTTGCCCAGGATGTGGAGGCTGTAATGTACTTATTGAAAGATTCCTGATTAATGTATTAACCTAATAACAACCAAAGAGGCTCAGCCTAAAAATGTGTGCTTCTAGAGCTCACATCTGACATCTCCCATCCTGGAATCCATGGAAATATTAGAGAATAAAGTCATCGAGGGGCAATGCAATGGTTAAACTGTCTCTTACATTGCATCATAGAAATCCTCCGCAGCCCCCGTAAAGTGAGGGGTTTATACCCCGAAATGAGTCTATAAAAGGATTTTGCTGGAGGGAGATCTCCCCCTCCCAATGAGTCACAACGCTGCCCCTTTCTCGCATCCTTTAGGTATCCAGAGAATGTCTTCACATCCCTCCCCTAATATGGAGTTTGGGAACATCAGAGTCTGAAGGGGGGAGAAGGTGGGCTGAGACTCCCCCACTATTCATCTCCAGCCACAAGAAGACTTTTATCTCCCCATCCTTCTCACTTCTCACTCAGTACTTCCATCCTGGACACAGCAACAACAGCCAGGAGCAACCTGTGAGTTGGGGATGGAGGGATGGATGGATGTGGTGGCTAGGGAGGGGGGCTTGGGATATTTTCGTCTATTCATATACACAGTACTAACCATTGATCCTATTCATTATATATTATAGAAAATATCGACTCTTGTGTTAGCTGACTGTATATGTGACTTGATATCAGTTACCCAGTTATTGGATATTTAAAGGGGACCTGTCATAGAGACAGATGAACGCAGCCACTGCTTGTTTTTTTCTGGCTGTCATTAATCAATTATAGAGAAAAGGAATGCTGAATGAACATCTTCTGACTGGTCAGTGACTCAGAAAAGATTGAAGCGGGAGGGGGGTCACCAGAACAGCCAGACAACTAGCATTTTCAGTAGGAAGAAGTTCCTACTTTTATGGCAGGTTTACTTTAAGGCTTGCAGTTAGTCTATCCAGGGATATGCAACCTCGGCACTCCAGTTGTTGTGGAACTACAAGTCCCATAAGGCATGGCAAGACTGACGGCCACAGGCATGACTCCTAGAGGAGAATGGCGTTTGTAGTTTCATCAGAGCTGAAGTGCCAAGGTTGCCTTGCCCTGATCTAGACATCCAAAGGATGGATTAGCATGACATAGACCAGGGCTGGGTAACCTCGGCACTCCAGCTGTTGTGGAACTACAAGTCGCACAAGGTATTGTGCATATTGTGGCAGCCACAAGTATGATTCCCATAAGCAGAACGATTATGGGATTCGTAGTTTTCCCACAGCTGGAGTGCCGAGATTGCCTACCAATTACAAAGACTATGTGGCTTGCTGTGCAAGGTGCACAATACATGAATAATAACATGCAAAGCGCAGTAACTCCTAGCAACCATTCACAAAGCAGTTTACTCTGGTCAGATGAGTGAAAGCTGAACTATTGTATTACTGAGTGGATCTGACATAACAGACCCAGGGGTTTAAGGCAGAAACGTAGTAGACTTGTGGAATATTTAATTATAGGGCTTTTCCCATGATACTGCCTATGCTGCACCTCTGTTCTTAACAGGAAGCCGACTTCCTCTATGACATTCATCATTGGTGATAAACCAGAATATTAGTGATATGATGTAATGAGAGAATACACTGAAATCAGAGCTTAGAGGAACATACATTCCTAATAGTCATGTGCTGCTCATACAGGACACAGCAAAGCAGTTCTTTGATTCCCTTCCAATGGTTCACAAGTATTATATTGGGGATCAGTCCAGAGATTGGCTCAGCTCCCCCTAATGTTAGCCAGAAGATGCTATATTTGTAAAATGCATGCAGTGTCCCCAGACCTGGTCTCCTCTCATCTTCCCTCTGTCACTTGATTGGGAAGTGAAGAAAATGATTTTCAGTAACCGCTTTAAAGGAGAACTCCATCCATCTGTCTTGGAAATCCAACAGCTCAGTTGAAAGCTTTGCACCCAGCACTTCCACTAGTAGCTTCTTTCCTGTCCAGTTTGTCTAAATCATTCTGCACTTGTTGTAGTAATTATAGGTTTAGTTATCCACTATAAGAGTGCGGATTTGCATGCTTGTTATATGAATTTAGCAAAGACAAATTTTAGTTACAGTGGTCAATTTAACTTTATTGTGTACAGTAAAAGAGCATTGGGTTTGGTACAATTTCATGGATTTGTCTCTTAATCATGTCTCCATTGGAAACTCCTAGGTGTAGTTTTGTTGAGATTTCCTGTTCTTAGTTAAATATTGCTGTTTGTTACACAAGGGGCTTCTGCGTAAAGCCCAGCAGCAGTTCACCAAAAGGCTCTAAAGAATGAAAAGGCATACTTAATGGACAAGGAAGACAGTTAAACCCCTGCTGGTAGATATGAGTTGGTGGGGAAGCACAAAGAGACGGTAGCAAAAGGGAGCGCTGTACTGGGATATCAACGGATAACGTGCATGCGTCATACCAGAGAAGAGGGAGAAAAAAACAATGTAGGATATCAATTTATGGTGGGATTGTTGCCTTGATACCTAAACCTAAAGATGCCCATACACTGGTCGAATTTTGGCTGGTTTTTAATATAGCAGCTGAAATTTGCACAGTGGGTGCCCCTGTCGGTATTCCCAGATCAGCTGATCGAAGGAGCCAGCTGGAAAATTTTTGATTAGGGCCGGCAGCCAATGAGCTGCCTGCACAGATTAGGCCGGTGGCACCTGTCAGAATACAATGCAAACAGCAGTGATTCCTCAATCGATATGCTGTTTGTGTTGATGGAGGAATCGGGTCAATTTTTTTCGTTCAGCCCGCAGGTTGAAGGAAAATAAATTGATAGGTGTATGGCCAGCCTTACATGCTTTAGAATATAATTATATATCTCTGTAAGGTCTCCAATTTATCTAAGTAATGGTATAGCTAGTAGCAAGTTGTCATAATCAATTGGACTTGTTCTGTAATGTTAAAGATGTTTCACCAATTATCCAAGCAGTTCCTTTAGTTCTAATGGGTGTCAGGAACAGGCCCAGCATTGATAGCCAAATGGGTAACACAGTCACTTTATTCCAATTACCATGAAATGCGTGACGGTAGAAGATTGTTCAAGAACATCATCGGTGGTGGAAAAGTTTGTGAAACCTCCCTGATCTAACCATATAATACAATTACTATAATGCCATGATGTCTGGGACAGGTGATAGTCATTTGATTCACATGGCTGCAGGTATAAATTGTTGTCAAATCACTGGAATATAGCAGGGTAATGCTATATATGTATATATGGATGGTGTGGAAGGCCCTTATTGTTCAAGAACAAGATGGGTGGTGAGAAGGTTTGTAAAAATGCCCTGATCCAGTTACATAATACAATTACTATAGTGCCAAGATGTCTGGGACAGGTGATAGTCATTTGATTCACATGGCTGTAGATATAAATCGTGATCAAATCACTGGAATATAGCGGGGTCATGGATGGTGTAGGAGGCCCTCAACCCTGTTTAGGAATGGTTGTTCTAGTTTGGCTTAGATGGTGTTTTTCACTTTGCCTGTTAACTAGTTGTCCTATCTGTCCAACATGTGTACATCACCGTCCTCAAAAGAATGTCCCTTTTACTCAAGGTGTAATGTCTTTAGCATTACAGAACAAGTTCAGTTGAATATGACTACTAGCTATAATTATATATTATATTCCCCTTTATATAATTTATTCAGATAACATACAATTTGTTTGCCTAACTCAGACTGTTATGTATTACATTTCATTTCAGCATACAGCAAAATCAACTATACCCCCCTTAATAATTCACCTATTGAGGGTCTCAGGCCAAAACTTTATCTGTTGGTGACACTTAGTGTTCTAGATAGCTAGACTACAGAAGCAGAGGAGTGTGTGTGTTGAATGATTGGTGCCTTCAGGTTGTTTCCTGGTGATCATGGTCAGTCTTAGGAAGTGAATTCATTCTATTGTTTTCATATTTAGCATTTATAGATTGTTACAGACCAATACTTTTTTTGTTGGACAAAGCCAGTTCAAAAGGTTGCCCTGGTATAACTGCTACTTGCTAACAAACCATTGGTTTGCTTGGTGCTCTACTAAGAAATACAATATTGTTGATGTGTAACAGCTATACCCAACTACATTACCTACTAAACACTGGGCATCAATAGTAATTCCATCATCTCACACCTAAATGCTACATTTATTACATAAATAAGAACATCATCCAAGATAATAATGTGATAATGGATAATAATGTGGTTGAAAATAGAATGTTACGGCTATTATGTCAAGTAGTTTCTCAACTCCTTATTTGAATAATTTATAACTTTGTTGCACAAGAAATAAATCATGATATGCCACCTGACTGCAGAAAGTGGTTCTGCTCCAAATTGTGTCCATGTGTTTCCTCTCCATCATCTGCTCATCCCGGCATATTTTTTTAATTGCCAGAAGCTCAAACAGAAATGGGGACAGCAAGAAAGAGCTGGAAGCACCACGGGTTTCCCCAAAGGATCAGTTTTAGTGACAGTAGATCATTTTGGTCTAATTTTTATGAGAAAATATGCTTTTTGCTGAGTGGGTGCCATGAATAAGAGGTACAATGAAATCATATAGCAAGGATATAGAGACTCTGGTTGATGCTGCTAAGAAACCTTTGGAAGCAGTGGCGGAACTACTGCCGGTGCGGCCGGTGCGCCCGCACCGGGGCCTGAGCCTACAGAGGGAGGCCAGTATCCATTCAAACACAGCTGCGGGGCAGAGATGGGGGGGGCCCGTCGGTGTCCAGCTGCCAGTTGCCATCGGATCGGTATGTGGCGGGCTCCCCCATCTCTGCGCCGGGAGGGTCCGTTGATCACATCCGGCGGCTGGCGGGCCCCATCATCTCTGCGCCGGGAGGGTCCGTTGATCACATCCGGCGGCTGGCGGGCCCCATCATCTCTGCGCCGGGAGGGTCCGTTGATCACATCCGGCGGCTGGCGGGCCCCATCATCTCTGCGCCGGGAGGGTCCGTTGATCACATCCGGCGGCTGGCGGGCCCCATCATCTCTGCGCCGGGAGTGTTGGAAAGCCCCGACATACCAGGCGCAGAGATGAGGGGGCCCGTCGGCCGCTGAATACTGTGGAGGGAAGCCGAGAATAAAAAAAAAAACCTGCAGGCACTTCAGGGGGCAGCCCTGGGCCTCGGTCGTGAGGACCAAGCAAACAGCTGCCTGAGTGCACAGGGGCACTGTCTGAGATGGACAAACTGGGGTGTTTTCTGCAGCCTCTCCCACCAGAAAACAGCCAGAGGAGGTGAAGGTAAGTTATTAAATAAAATTATTATTTTTTGTAGCCCAATTGATGGCATTGCTGTATGAAGTACTGCTGGTATTTGTAGTTCTGTATAGCAGGTCCCATTCTGCATTGTAGCAATTCGGAATGGCACCCTCTATACAGGACTACAATTATCAGCTGTACTTTATACAGCAATGCCATTTTCCAATTTTTGTGTGTGTGGTTGCTACATGGGATATGGGTTGGAGGGTTTGTGGTTTAAATCTTGCACCAGGGCCCTTTGTTCCCTAGGTCCGCCACTGTTTACAAGGGACTGCTCTGGAGATTATCAAAGTATTGCAAGATTCCTATATGATTGAGTGCAATGTAAGAAGAATAGTTACTCTTTTTTTACCTGTATTCTGAAAGGGTATGGCATTTAAGGACTTGGAAAAGGTAGATACAGATGCTTTTCTGGATATAGGAAAGTATGACCACTTATTAAGGAATAGAATCCTCTAAGTCCTGAAAAATGATACAGCGTTGGTGCTCCAAGACATCAAAAGAAAATCCATCGGCCATTAACAGTGGAGAAATACTTGTGTTAAAAGCTTAAAATCCAGGCAAGCAGATAAATATCCATTTGAAGCATATACTGTATATGGGGGCTGTTTAACCTACCAATGGATTTGCACTTCTGTTCAACCAGCCATATCACACTCTGGTGACCCTGCTGCAGGTAAAGCCAGGTGACCTTCTTGTCTCCAAGCTGTGATTGGACAGTGAAGGAGCAGCAGCAGTTCACCCTCTGCTTATGTTGCTCTCTCCTCCTGTCAGCATTTCCTTTGTCAGCACAGGTGCATACTGCAGATCTAATTGGTTCCTCCCTGCGTGCAGCTGTATGGGGTATTCCAAAATGCTAGTATCAAGTCATACTCAGGTATCTATACTAGCTGTATACAAATAATTTTCATAATTTTTTTAAAATGTAATACATAACTGGATTATTATTGTTTTTAATCTTCCTGGAGTTGAATGTTAAGTGGTGGAGCAGCAAATGAGGTTGGAGAGCAAGGAGAAAACTCCAGAATGAGAGAGAAAGGCATTCCAATGTTTAGAATTGCGTTCCATTCTGTATAGAAAATCCACTCATAGCACAAAGAAACTACGGGTGTCGTTAAAGTGTTGGCTTTGTGATCAGCCTGGCAGATGCAGATTTGAATTTTCAAGACAGTGGTAAAATAGACATGATGCACTTACAGGTCAGTGTCCAAAGTCTAGCATTAAGGGCTGGTTGGCAAATGCATCCCATCCACAACTGGGATATATATTTTTCATTATTCAAAATGAGCTCCACTCAGAGAGTTAAACTTTATATTGGTAAAAATAGATGCAAAGCCTTTATTTCAGAGGTGGTGAGATTAGGAATAGATGCTGAGTGAGGTTCAGACGGTACACAATGACCTGTCAACAATCAAATCAACCGACCTGTTTGCTGAGTTAGACTCTGTAAGGTTTTCCACAGCATGAAAACGATGTGCGATGCTCTGATGGTTTCTTGCATGAAATCCAAACTGAAAAAAGAAAATTAACCCATCATATTCTCCCTGCTGTGCATCAAGGAGTAGAAACTGTAGCTGAACAGGCGGCCTAACCAACTGTCTTTTTTAAAAATAATGAAAGCTTGAGTAAGGCTCGAGGTTCAGTGTGGAGTATCAGTGCTTTCATGCTTACACTACTCTACATATCCCAGTGCAAATGGGGCAGTGGACTTTGAAGTTGGCTTTGGGATGTAATTGAACATGATCAAATTAGGGGAAATCCAGCCTTTATAGCTCTCAGGGGGTTATAAGAGTCAAGTAGAATGTCATTGGATTCAGTGGTCTCCTCGTGACCTTCAGCAGCTTCTGAATTCAGTCTCAAGGAATGAAATTCTGTTTTTGTCTATGTTTATGAGATGCAATTTCAGAATTTCAGAAACATCTGGAGAGGAGGGGTTGCTCTTTTTTTACATTGCTAACCACACATGAGCGTGATTTACAAGAATGACTATATTACAGCCAAAGACATTTCAGACCACTTTACATCCCTAGGCTAGACATCTACTGTTTTCCAGCCTTCTCACACGTCTACTAAACAAAATGATACAGAGCCTTACGGACTACCATAAAAGGAGACTTGTAGTGAGGACGTTATGTAAGCTGCTGTTGCTGGCCTCTTGCACTAAATTGCTTGTGAAATATTAACACAGCCTCTGTTAATTTGGCGCAAGGGATTCAAATTGTAAAGTGTTTTCCTTTGATACACTGCCAATAAGCCTCTCCTTGTTTCACAGTGTACTTGGCTGCTTTATATTGCAGGTTTCTGTCCATTCAAGATGCGTGGATGCCGGCAGTTCACATCATACAGTATATGGGTGGATGTCTGCAGAACAAAGCAGATGCACATTGCAAAAAATAAAAGACGAATCCATGGACAGGGAATCAAATGTCAAGTCTTTTTATATTAACCATATTAATACAAAGTATGAGAACATTTCACAAATGTTTTAGTAATATTATTACATGATATTACATAATATTTTCTCCCCCCTAAATTTTACATTGCCATGTCTCTGTGCCTTCTGCAGCGGATGGCACACTAACTGACCATCTAGTTTCACTGTGCCTAGAAACAACCCCGATTGATATAATATTCACAGCGATGGCATCCTTTGGCCTATTAACAGCTTTGAATTTGAGGCTGGAAATTGCCACATGAATTGCAGAATCAAGGAATGGACAGACACACCAGAAATTATACCACCCAGCAGCCCCAGAGGACAGAAATGATGTCCTGCAGAGCAGCAGACCCTCTGTCAAATGCTCCCTCAGATCATAAAAAGGACAACAAGAAAAAAAATAGTTCACTTTCTGTAGTTTCCATGAAATATGATGGAAGGTTTAGGAGGAGAAAAAAAATCAATACCTGTGGCATCTATGTGGTAGGGATGAGGTTCAGGTTGTCCGCCACCATGGGTTTGAAGTGAATCCTGTGTTCAAGATTCACAGTCCTGGTTATTTTTTAATGAATGTTTTAAAATCATAATGCATTTCACGGCCTTGGAACTATGGCCAGCAGGCTTAGAAAGGCTAATTAGGATTTTTTTGGCATATGCCATCCCCCTCAATATAAAAGGCGGAGCAAAGAGCAGTCATAGTATCAATGTATTGGAAGCTGCTGCAGGATAGGGAAAGCTGACGCACTGCAGAGGGAAAGATTAGGGTCTGATAGGAAACTGTACTTTATTTCTAATAGCTAGCTCTTTGGGCAATCAACCCCTTTGTGCTTGATTTTAGGTTAGAAGTTAGTTTAGCTGCTGTCCTGTACACAGCAAACATTTTTTGGCCTTTAAATTTGGCTTTCTTCAGTGGAGGAGGGTGGCATTTTGGGTTATATTTTCTTATTATTTTATGTTGGTAGGACCTTTATTTTAGATTACATTGCTTTTCTACAGGCTTCTCTAGGATAGAACAAAATTTGTTTTAGGAGGTGTTATTTTGGAGTTTTATTTTCTTTTGGATTTTTTTGTTTTCATTTTATGTTGATATGGCCTTTTTTTTTTAGGTGCGGAGTGCTTCCACATGAGAATTCACTTGTCACTGACCATCTGGTCTTTAAGCTGCCTTTTGTTTACAGCATTTCGCTGAATCTGTAAACTGGGCATGTTGGGTATCGTTTTACTCGTTGTAACCTCATCTTTTATATTTCATTTAAAAAATGGGTAATTTGTTGTGTTTTGTGGCATTTAATTAAATTTGTCACTAAATTTTGGGGTTTAATAAGGAGTTGCGCTAATATTGCGCAACATAAACATTTTCAACTACCACCATTTTATTCTATAGGGTCTTGGCATTCAGAAAATATATAATGTTGGGGGGTTTTACGTCATTTTCAGGCCTAAAATTTGGAATATAACATGGGTGCAAAAATTGAAAAAAGGGCCTCAGTCATGAAGGGGTTAAATGAAAAAAAAAAAGTGCAAAAACAGCGTGCACCTAAACCACCTCAAAGGTTATCAGTGACATTTTCTGAACCCTCTATCTCCATAGAAAAAATAAAGATTAGGCATACACCAGTTAGGCCTATTATGCCTCATTAGAACTGTTCTGCTGCTGGCAAAGTTTGCTGTATCCAATGTAGTATTTTGATTTCTGTTGTAAAACCTTAGTCTGTGCTCCTTGTCTCTAGAAACATTGTCCTGCTGCTGGTCAATTTTACACTAGTGTATAATTTCCGGTCACTTAATTCCTGCAGTAAAACACCTGCATTTACTCTATCTATATTACATTTTGGCCTCTTATCCCTGAAAAAAATTGTACATTGGTACATGTCCCCACAGACATTGCCCAGCTTCCAATGACTTTTTTGACAGTAGTTTGCTCATTAGCCCTAAAAATGGCCAGAAATTATCAAGATTTGCTCCCCATAGATTTTAATTTGATTCTCCTCCAAGTTCATGTTTGATTAATTTTGAACAACTTTTGTTGGACCCTTGAGGGATGTGCAGATTTGCCTATCACTGTTCAGAGGGTCCATTTTACTTACAACCTGCAAGACCCACAACGGGAAGTTAGAAGACAAGCTATCTTCTGGCTTCTGAAGGAGCAGGAACCCAAGCTTTCCCAACATGACAACCACTGGTACCTTCCACACAACAACAAAGAACTGATCTCTGTCTCCAATTCACATAAGATCTCTTTTGGTCATTCAGCACAGAGAAACCTAGCTGTGCAGAACTACATTTAACTGCAGAGAGTTACATTTAGCTGCTCATAATCAACCTCATTTTGAAGTGCCAGGTCTTCAGACCCAGACCTTTCAGTACTCCAGGGTAATGCATGTTGCCACATGAATGAAGGTATAAAACATCACTCATGTCAGCACCAATGTACACCTTCTTTAAGGGAGCCCCTGGCTGCCATATTGGAGACAGGCTCCCCAGCACAAGGAACTATTGCTTGGAGTCATGTTCCTGATGAACACCCACCCAAACTTCCCACTAAGCTTTATGTGGCTAGGATGAACAATCCTGTATTTGATTTGCTTCTCTATAATTGGATTTTGCTAAGGCATTAAAATGTATCTCAGAATGTGGTGAGTATTCAGGTGGGCTGGATAACCCAAGAAAAACGAGCTGGTGAAGAGTGTTTGCGGCAAGAGCTGTGGATTTATTAGTGTGTTTTATCTTGAAGAAAACTGGTCCTGAGTGAGGGGCTATCCACAAACGTAGAATTGTGTTGAGCAAACAGGGATACAGACCGCAAAAAGCTATCAATTGGTTTTAGAGCATCAGGGTTTGAGTCAACATGTTGTGTTGGTTGAGTAAGTCCAAAAATGAAAATATCCTGTCGCACTCCAGATCAGAATCCCAGTTAAAGTGGGTGCTGTAATGACCTGTGGATGGTGCCATGTGGATCAGGATATGAAAGAATTACTCACCAGCATACCGGAGGTCCACTTTAGCGTTCCATCTTTATTCGAAGTCAGACAAACATGGCCTCACATATAAATGCAAACTTTTGGAACCTTCTGTGGTCCCTTCATAAGGCACAACAAGGTTCTGAAACGTTCCATGTATATGTGATGGTATGTTTGTTAGATATTGAATAAAGACGGAACGATAAAGTGGATCTCCGGCGCGCTGGTGACTAATTCATGTGTTGGTTGAGTTGTGTCTTCTAAGTTGTGTAAGGTCCACGAAAATATTGATCCATAGATGGGAAAAATACCCTTTAAGGATGTTGTAAGTCCATTCATTGCTATTAATCATGTACTACTTATCTATA